>NC_043984.1:37048531-37201031 GCF_902150065.1 Myripristis murdjan
TTAATCTGTAACTAGGAAACAACAGAGAGAGAGAGAGAGAGAGAGAGAGAGAGAGAGAGAGAGAGAGAGAGAGAGAGAGAGAGAGGTGCAGACAGCAGCCTTTCTACACTGCAGCAACGACAAACCTCGTTTCTCCACATCAACATATCAGTGTTAGCACAGTGTGCCATCGTCATGACTGTGAGCCACACTTCATGCACTGATCATGAAGGGAAACATGCATGTCTTAAGAAATTAATGATTGATTGGTGTGGCATTGAACCATTTATTGTTTTCGTGACATTTGACACAGTCGCTATCTGAACCTGATTATTTGGTGTTTTCTGCTTCAACAACAGCCAATGAGAGAGAGAGAGAGAGAGAGAGAGAGAGAGAGAGAGAGAGAGAGAGAGAGAGTGTGTGTGTGTGTGTTGCGGAAAGTGGAAAACCAATACAACTAATTTGAAAACTGGCCTGAAGGGAAGAGAAAACTGATGGCCGTGAGCAAAGCTCCATCAGTGTCTGCTCCACTGTCCTCTTCGCCAAAAAGACCAAATTAAATTGTACAGAGACAAAGAGGCTGAGAGACTTTTCATTACTAATCACTATTTTGGACTTAATGCCAAAGCTTATTTAAGTGAATTGGATGAGAGGCTCAGAACTGGATGTGTCTTATTTTATTTTATCTTTTTGTCTGCTGTCTGCACACAGTCAGCAGAGTTTCTCTGCATTTTGCTGCCATTCATTCTCCACCAGCTTGAGGAAACAGCTTCCACAGAGCCCGATGAATCCATGACGGTTAACAAGAGGAAACGGTTTCATCTTTATTTTACTGTCAGGAGTTAATGTTTTCATCTAAGAACTCTAAACTCTGCAACAATGAAGCCTTAAATGTTAAAACCATCTAATGACATGCAGCATGAACAGCAGAATAACAGCATAAAACCAGATCTGGTGTTTGATTTAAACTGGACTTGACGTCAGACTGTAGACACTTAAATAAACCTGTTGCATAGAGTGTCCACCTGAGTGATTAATGTAAGACTGACTTGGACAGCCGGTCACGCAATGCACTGTGGGTAGAATAAGACACTGAACATAAAGAGAAAAAAAATGGCAGAAGCGACAGCAACACTTAGTAACAGAATATCAACACATTTTACACCTAAACACACAGATCTGCTGGGGGAATACAACACTGAAAATGTGTTATTTAGCAGGTTTAACCAACTTAGTGTGGGAGAAAATAACTAAAAAAGGTAAACAGCATTGTCGCTAGCCAACCTACTGCGTGATCAATACCTACTGCCCGATCAATACAGCGCATATGCAAGTATTATTTGATCTGATAAAACCAGCAATGAAACAGTGAAAGCCTGTTAGCCTGTTAGCTGAATAAAGCTTTGACTTCATGAGCTTGGAAAGCGGGATGCAGGGAGGACGCTGCTGTTGTGTTACTGTAGTTTTCCTTCGTCACGTCTTAACAGCAACTCTGACACTCGCAACAGGTTCCATTTTCTGTGTTTTCATAGCAGCAAGCAAGCATGGCAAACGTGTGGTTGCCATGGCGGCGCGCATAGACGCAGCGGCTACAGCTCTCCACTCTCAGTGCCGTATTCTATGTTTTTGTATGTGTGAACGGTTGTGTTTTTAGCTTAAAACACCACCTTATGTTGGGCAATGTACGCGTACAGTCGTCAGCACCTTTTGAGCTTGGTATTGTGCTGCGAGGTTCCTTTTTCAGTGGACTTTCATCGCTACCAGGACATTCCGGAGGACGCCGTTAGAACACCGGGGCCTCCGTGGATAGTTCTTCCCAGCGACAAGTCCAGGAGGAAACGTAAACAAGCAAAGGAAACAACAGTTATCAGGACCTTTTGAGGTTGGGATTGCGCTGCGGGATGCCAGTTTCACCGGACTTTCATCGCTGCCAGGACATTCCGGAGGACGCCGAGGCTGCAGGGCCGGCGCGTTGACACGGCTGAAAGGACAGCCCTTTGGGCCGCCGCCTCCCAGCATTTTCCAGCGCCAGGTCCATGGCGAACACGGGATGACGAACTGTGCTTGCACATCCAACAAGTGTTTCCGTGACTGTTGCATTTTTTCTGATATCAGAGACATGGCTGCAGCCATCTATTACTGGACTTGGCTATTCAACTAGCAAGATGCACGATGCTTTCTATTCTCCCCTGCACCGAAAGGACTGAGCCCTAATTTCGTTGCATTATTATACGTATATGATAATACTAAAAATCTATCTATCTATTTAATGGACTCTGAAGAAGGTGTAAACGCTGCGTGCACCAACCGGACAATCAGGCAGCCGTTACTCATGACTGGATCTACTGGGATCTCTGGCACGGCATGGAAACACGGAGACGGCCAGCTCTGCAGGAAAGTGTGTGATCCCAGGTCAGTGTGTGTGTGTGTGTGTGTGTGTGTGTGTGTGTGTCGCCCTGACGATCCGCACATCCCGCTCCAAGGCTCATCACCATGGAAACGGAAACGACCTTATTCAGTTTCTGTGGTCATCACCTGGTGTGCACTTTACTGACGGCACAGCATGGATCACCCGTCGACCTGCTCGCTGCTCTCGGGATTGGATGGAACCGTTTGTTTTTTTATTTTTTTTTGTCTCATATTGCAAATTTTGCAACGAATAGAAAAATAAAACGCTTTGGACTCTGTGTGCAGGGTTTCTGTGCATAACAATTTTTTTTTTCAGGTGACGGATTTGAGAAACGCACATGAAAAATACAGACGTGGAGTGCAAAGGCCTGAAGGGAGGGGCGGAGGTGGCTAACCTTCCTACCTCAGATGAAGTCAGTGTTGATATTCATGCAGCAGAAAGGCTCAATGCCAATCTAAGGGTGCTTTCAGACCTGTGGCCCGTTTGCTTTGTTTCGATTCAGGTATTTCGTTTTTCGTTTGGGGCGTTTGTGTTCACAGGGCAGCCGTCTGTAGCGGTTCAAAGCTGTAAACAAATGCCATGCGCGAACCAACTGTTCTCTCATTGGTCAGAAATTACCCCGAAAGAAGACGTTTCCTCTTCCGTTCTTACCCCGGGAAAAACAAAAACCATGGAGCATCTTCAGCGTGTGGCTGGTTTGTTTCTGTGTGTTTCTGTGGTTAATGTACCCAGTGGCAGTTCTGCCCATGTTGCCGCCCTAGGCCAAATTACTGCCTTGCGCCCTTTCGTGTTACTACTCCTACCTACTTTTTATATGGACAAAATCTTGTTTGAATAAAAAGCCACCGGCCACGGCACCGGCCAGTACCGCGCCCACCTGGTCAGGTCTGCCGGATCTGACAGGTGAGCGGCGCTGATGATTTTTTTTTTCTTTTTTTTGCTCTTGTGCCGCCCCCCACATGACATGAAAAAATGCCCGCTTCGCCCATGCCTAAAACCGCTACTGAATGTACCGGTGTTCTGTAACGGAGGAAAACATCCCGTTCTACCGGGAATCAAGACTGCACAGGGAAAATAATATCATGCTGCATCTACTGAGAAGAAGACGGGCCGCGACAAGGAGTCGCTGACGAAGATGGGCTCTGGCTCTGGTTGAACCACAGTTCTGAGTGAGTTGTGTCGGTTGCTGTGTCGTTTCTGTTCTCACTGCAAACGAACCGCTCCAGGGCTCGAATGGAAGCGAGCCGAGACCACCTCTTCTAGGCGATCTCGGCCCGCTTCTTTTGTCCCGCATCCGAGCGCCATCGCTGTGTTCACATATGTCCAAACGAACCGATCTTTAGGGGGAAACGCTCCCTGTTTCGGAACAACTGCTCCAAACGGGACAGGTCTGAAAGCACCCGAAGACCAAGAACAAGACGCAGCTGGACCCTGATACAGACAAGAGAATAAGGCTCCTAACATGCACACACAATGTCACAGGTTCAAGTGCACACACACACACACACACACACACACACACACACACACACTTTGTCCCCTATCACTCGCACACACTCAC
The DNA here is from genome assembly GCF_902150065.1 of Myripristis murdjan. Lineage (NCBI taxonomy): Eukaryota > Metazoa > Chordata > Actinopteri > Holocentriformes > Holocentridae > Myripristis > Myripristis murdjan. The sequence continues at coordinate 37,052,482 of NC_043984.1, forward strand.
ACACACACACACCCCAGACAGACAGTCCCTCCAAGGCTGCAGTGGAAGGCAAATCGCCAGCACAGCAGAAGAACGTGCTCACAGTGGAACTTAATGACGTCAATTTACACGTCTTCATCTACAGCGCTCAACCAGCAAGTCTGCAACATCTTCACACACACACACACACACACACACACACACACACACACACACACACACTCACACACTCACACTCACACAGTCTATGATGAAGACATTTTTAAAAACTGATAACAGTAGAGAAAATATTCGTAATGTGGGATGTGTTCAATGACCTCACAGACCACTGTCCTCCTGTGGTGATGTGTTTAATGACCTCACAGACCACCGTCCTCCTGTGGTGATGTGTTTAATGACCTCACAGACCACCGTCCTCCTGTGGTGATGTGTTTAATGACCTCACAGGCCACCGTCCTCCTGTGATGATGTGTTCAATGACCTCACAGACCACCGTCCTCCTGTGGTGATGTGTTCAATGACCTCACAGACCACCGTCCTCCTGTGGTGATGTGTTCAATGACCTCACAGACCGCCGTCCTCCTGTGGTGATGTGTTCAATGACCTCACAGACCACCGTCCTCCTGTGGTGATGTGTTTAATGACCTCACAGACCACCGTCCTCCTGTGGTGATGTGTTTAATGACCTCACAGACCGCCGTCCTCCTGTGGCGATGTGTTTAATGACCTCACAGACCACCGTCCTCCTGTGGTGATGTGTTCAATGACCTCACAGACCACCGTCCTCCTGTGGTGATGTGTTTAATGACCTCACAGTCGTCTACAACACCGCCTCCTCTTCTGCCTTTTTGTGGTAGGTCCATTATTACAACCTCCTCCACCGTCGCCATGTTTGTTGTTCCGCGATATTCACATCATGATCATCATCATGTGTGTGAGTTGAAATTTTTCAACTTGAGCAAAATATTCATGGCCATATCCGCACGAGTCCGTGACGACAAGTTTCACTTCACGTTTGGTGTGAACACGCAATTATGCTCTTTTTGGAAGAATGTTTGACAGTCACCGTTGATAAACTAAGTCTTAATTTATTTGAATGCAGCCTGAGACAGTGACTGATCTATTCTGATCAATAAAATACTTTGCGACGCTTAAAATTTCAAATAAGTGTGAAACCACAGTCACATCATATATCGCTATGGAGATATTTGGCATAAATATTGAGGTATGAAATATCGTCCATATCGCGCAGCCCTAAGGTTTAACTGTTATTTGTGCGTTTAGTTTGGAAAATCCGCACCACTTTCATATTACTGATGTTGGATTTAATTTAGAAACCATTTCTTCAATTTCAGTACATTTTTATTTGTACAGTGTCGAATCATAAGACAAGTTATCTCAAGGCGCTGTACAGAAACCTGGCCGATCCCATGAACCCTGACCTCCCCCGTGAGCAGCACAGGGTGACGGAGCAGAGAGGAAAAAGCCTTTTAACCGGGTAAAGAACCTCGAGCAGAACCCGGTTCCAGGTGGGTGGCCATCTGCCTCTTCCACATTTTTGACCACACAGAAAAATAAAAAATGGGGAAAAATGGGGCAGAAATCCAAGGCTCTACCTGTTGTTTGCTATTACTGGCTGACTGGTGTGTCCGTCAGGGAAGGTGCACAACGGATGAGCGAAACGATCTGAGGTTAGATTGAGGAAACTGAATGCGCTGAATGTGCAGCTCCTGATCTCTCACTACAGGCGGGCGGGAGATGTTTTTAACAGTTTTTAATCTTTAATTTTTAATTTAACGTCCCTTTAACAGATCTACTGTCAGGATGTCTACCGGTATTGTTTATGTTCCAAACTCTGCCTGTAGAGCAGATTAACACTTCAGCAGGATGATCAGCCAGAGAATAATCTGGTGTACATTGTGAAGACACACACAGTTTACCTGTCAGCTCTTCCTCCTCTGGCGGCCGCTCACAGGTCAAAGTTCACCTCCCTCTCCCTCTCCCTCTCTCTCTCTCTCTCTCTCTGTGTTTCTTCCTCGTCTCCTCTGCTTGTTTCAGACGCAGCAGCTGATTTCTCTCCGCTCTCCTCAGTCTGGTTTCCTTCCAGCGTGAGCAAACTCATCCCGGAAACTTTCTCTCCTTCCTCCTCCTCCTCCTCCTCCTCCTCCGCTGCACCACAAACAGCTGATTTCTCTCTCCTTTACGTCCGTTAATTGCAACAGTCTACCCACAACTCTGACCCCTCCCTCCAGGCGCTCGCAGTGATAAGAAACAAGCCCCTCCTCTCTGCTGCACTTCAGCGTCTCTTCGTTCTGCAGGGACCGAGTGGGTGCACTGGGTTCCCTGTCCGGTGCTGCACAAGTGGGTGGAGCGCCAGTCTGGCAAGCCTTATCTATCCGAAAGCTGACATTCAAGAGCACCACCCACCCCCGGGTCAGCAATGCTTAGGAAAATTAAACTTCCTCGTGTGTGTGTGCGTGTGTGTGTGTGTGTGTGTGTGTGTGTGTGAAGGAAAAGTGGCAGGTGAGAACAGACTGATAAAGAGAACAAAGGCCTGTTATTATCAAACAGTGGTTAAACCTGAAACCTCACACACACACACACACACACACACACACACACACACACACTTTGTCTAGCAAGACTTATTTCTTTCAAAAACTTGGGAAAATACATTTAGTAAATTACCAAAAATGATCCAGAAATTTGCAATAAATTTTACCGAGAAGTTTTGCCAAAAAAAAGAAAAAGAAAAAAAAAATACAATAAATAAATAGCCAAAACAAATTTAAAAAATAAGAAAACTAGATTTTTTTAATTGCTGGAAAATGACCAGAAAATTAACAAAAATAAAATAAAATAAAATAAAATCATCAAAATGATACACTAACATCGGATCAGGGACCAACACCAGGTTTCTGGCTGCGTTCAGCTGCTTTTCATAGCATTTCCTGTAATTCTCACTGTTTAATTTTGTTTTAAAGCACTAAAGTTTATGATTTATCAAACCTGGATTAGTTTTTATTTGTGCAAAAGAGCTGGGCTTCATTTTAAATGTGGATTTCCTCATTGTAAAACCGGTTTTGTTGAACTCTGATTCAAACTAATTAAATGAATCCTTGTACCCAGCCTTAAGAGGTTTAAGTCTGGCGTGATTCTAACCTGCGCATATTAACATTAATTCCTACAGGCTTCTTTTCTTTTCTTTTCTTATTTTTAACCACTGAGTTAAAGAGTCCAAACCTCTGAGTCCCTGCAGGCTGAATTAAAGACTGTGGGCTCAGACAGAAGTGCTGAGATGAGTCAGAGAGGAGATGCTCTGACTATGACAGAGCTAACTGGTCTGATAACATTCTGGTCAGACGAGATAGCAGGGACACACACACACACACACACACACACAGACAATTGCACATGCATACACTGAGATGGCTATCTTCCAAATGATGTGCCAACAGTCCCGGCAGTCATGTGAGCGCTGCTGCACAAATGCATGATGACAGTAAAAAGACCAAGTGTCCCCAAAACCTTCATTAAATTCCCGAGCGGGGATTCGTCTTGACTGAACACCATGAATCATTCTTGATTAATCTCACACACACACACACACACACTTCCACCAGCTCTGCCATTTTGGACACACCAGCTTTCCTGTCACAACTCGTTAAGTCAGACGGATCAGAGCAGGTCACATGTCCAGGTGGTTCAGATGGACTCTTCTCTGATCCCAGGGTACACAACACACACACACACACACACACACAGGCCGTCTCTCCTCTGAGGGCTGTCTTGGAGCCAGACGGCCTCATAGCAGCAAAATAAAAGCCGTTCCTGTTTCCACTGTTGTGCCGGTCGCCCTGCGGCCCGGCCGTCGCACGCCGCCTCGCTGTGAACGCACGCCACAGGGAGGAGGAGGCGAGCGGCTCACGTCTGCAGACCCGGCACCAACTAACTCCTGCAGGATGGAGTGTTTTGTTTTCCCTTTTGGACGCCACTCTGTGCTCTGTGAGCTTTAACTGCCTTGTGCTCAGACCTCAGTGCTGATCAGTTTGTTTGGTTTTGGCAGACCTGTCCTGTTGCGTGCTGGATCCCCCCCTTCCTCGACTTGAGGTGGGCTGTCTCTGGATGCTGCTGGTACAGCCTGCATGTGTTGCTCTTCTGTATCGTGTGTGTTTTATCATGTGAAATCGTTTTTTGTTGTTGTTTTTTTTTTTTTTTTTTGGGAAGCTAACTCTGCTGCGGGATGGCACGCTGGTGCAGTGGTTAACAGTGTCGCCTTTCTGTGTGGAGTTTGCATCCTCTCCTGTGTCTGTGAGGGTCTCCTCCCACAGCCTGAAGACATGCACGTCAGGTGAGCTGGAGACTAACCTGCAGGGGTGCCGTATATGGGGGAAAAGTTAGGACAATTCCAAGGGCCCTTGCCTGACAGGGGGCCCAAAAAATAGGTAAAAACTAATATAAAATGATTAAACCATTATTGAGTAAATAAATTTTTTTTTTTTTTTTTCATGGGGCCCAAATTCGTGGCGGCGCCCCTGCTAACCTGCCCCCAGGTGTGAATGTGCTGTGATGGCCTGGTGACCTGTCCGGGGTGTTTCCTCTGCCTTCTGCCTAACGAGCACTGGGACACGCTCCTGCCACCAGAACTAGGATAAGAATCACTTAGGAATTGTACTGCCGTCCTGACCAGGAGGCAGTACAACAGGCAGTGCTGTGGTCTTTAAACGCATCACGACAGGAGGACAGAAAATTATCAATTTCTTCTTCATGTCTCCCTAGCTGTCTCACTATGGTCTGCCCCGCCCCTGGGATTTCTGCTGCTGCTGCCCTGTTTCATCTTTCTCTGTAAGCTTCCTGAAAACCTGCATAATGCTCGGTGCGCCTTTAAGCTAACACTCGTCAACAGCCTCCTCTGTGCCTGCTAACGTCGTGTGTGTGTTCACAGCAGTTTTTATCTCTGCGGCTGATTTGCTCGGGTTTCCCCAACATCCCAACACAGTTAAACAACAGAGCTTAAGAACACTGAGGGAGGGGATGAAAGGATGAGAAGAGGGAGGGAAGGAGTCAGGCTAGGGTGAAAGAGCGAGGGAGGACAAAGAGGGAAGGAAGGAGAAAAGAGGAAGCAGCAGCAGAGGAAAGTGCAGGTCATAATTAGTCAGCACACCTCCACCATGTCCACAGCATCAGAGAGATCAACTTTAAAGGAATTCCTGTTTCTGTCTGTCCCGTCCCGCTGGAGCCTCAAACGCTAATTAATAAGGTTTTTTTTTTTTCCTTCACAGATTAATCCCTTCAAGTGTAACGAGACAGAAAGGCAGAAATAAAATCCTAATGGACACTGTCACACACTCAGGGTGTCAGGATGTTAGTGTGTGAATCGCCGACCTCCAGAGGGCTGGAGTTAACACCACGGAGCAGCAAACACACTCCAACTATTAATACATGGGTCTGGTTCAGCTTGCACGCTGAAGCCTCAACATGACAACCAGGGATAAAACGATAATCCAGCTTATCCTGCTAAACGCTGATATCACAACAATTCAAATGATTAGTCATCTTAAGGAATAAAATTATTTCAACACAATTCTGACTTAAATCAGCATCTGGAGCATTTACAGCAGCAGCAGACGTTCTGAATGAAAAGGAGTGTTAAAATTAGGGAGATGTAAATTTTTAATCTTTAATATCTTCAGTATACAAAACTCTAATCAAGACTGGCATCACCAAGAATCACTTTGTTCTGTCTGAAAATCTAGTTTATGAATTAAGATCTAAGTTCTTCACCACAATTTCCCGGGTTGGGATCAATAAAGTATATCGATTTATTTATCTATCTAAGAATGTGGTTACTACAACATCGTATCAGGGCCAGTGTCGGAGGAAAAAAGATTAAAGATGTAAATTTTCTGAGATTAAAATCATAAATTTATGAGGAAAAAAAAATCAAAAATCAGTGTGTTGTTTTGTTCTGAATGAGCTCAAGTCACATCAGTGTCTCTTCAAAGTTCAGCTGCGGTTGATAATATTGGGATTCAGGGATAAAATCACCAGCATTTGTTTGTTAACTTTATTTTTTTTTTTTTCATAAATTTGTCACTTTATAATCTCAGAATTTGAATTTTTTTCCCATAAATTTGTCAGTTTTTTCTTGTAATTTACCACATAAATCTTTAGTTCTTACTCTTTTTTTCTTGTAAATTTACAAAGTCAGAGCTCCACAATAAAACGATGGCTGGTTTTAAAGGTTAGCAGGCAACTTAAAGGATAATTCCATGCATTTTCAGCCGGGACCATATTTTCCAGTGAGTTCTGAGCAGGATGTGATCCACTGCGTCGCTCCAGGGTGGAGCTCTGCAGTCCAAACAGGCCGACACACACCAGCCCCCAGACAGTCACAGAGGAATGAGTCGTGTGTATTTCATCTGATATTCTGCAGTTTATCCCTGACCTGTCAGCTGTCACGATGGATTCTGCACCTCTTTACACAGCGGCACATAAATCAGAATGAGGAATATCTTATTGATCCCCGGGGAAACTGGGTCGCTCGCAAGTTTGCAAAAAAAAAGAAAAAAGAAAAACACAACTTATGAGTGAAAAATTAAATTTGAGTGCACTTAGCAACAGCTTGTATCAGCAGACAAGGGGGAGATGAGTCTGCAGACACTCGTTTATCTGCCTTATGAGGGCAGATATCAGCCAACGCCGATTATCTCTAAATGCCAGATCATCGACTGACCAACTAATCGTCCTCTCTGTAGTCCGGTGGCCTGTCAGGACCGACTGGACTACAGACGTGCAGCTCTGTAGAGAAGCAACGGACAGGATTCTGACAGAACGGTGGTAGAAAATGATGAAAAATGAAAAAAAAAAAAAAAGAAAAAAGTATGGAGTTATGCCTCAGATTCTTGGCTGACTGAGGGACTGAGCACAGAACCAAATGTGTGTTTGTTTACTTCATAAGACACTGCTAAGGGGTTTTTTAGGGAGTTGTTCCTCATCCGATGTGAGGGTCTAAAGACAGAGGATGTTGTATTTTTCTGTAAAACCGTTTGGGACAAATTTGTAATTTGTGATTCTGGGCTATACAAATAAATAAAATTGAACTGAATAAATTGAACTGCATGGTTTTGCTCCCCCGTCCCTTCAAATAATTTATTCCAAAAGCTCATGATGAAATACGACGAGATCATCAACGACGGGAGACCGTTCTCTAAAATGTTGCTGGACAAAATTCACTCTAACCGCTCTAAAAAAATGGCTGAAAGACAGACGGCTGTTCTCATTAAGGTCTGAGAACGCCTCTCTCACCTGTCCTACAGGTGTGTTTATTGGGGTCGTGTCGAAGTGCCATTTTTGGTCGTTGTATTTGCATTGTATACATACACACCCCTAGGAAACAGATGGAAATTAGCACTGTGCTGTTTCTGCTGCACTGTCCCTGATTTAAACTAATACATGAAATAAATTAAATCAAATGGCAGCATTTTTAAGGACAAAAGGGAACTGAAGTCCTTGGCTGACTAAATGAGACATTTCTCCAAACTCCAGCAGGGCTGACGTTTTCTACTCATATAGATATGAAGACAAAGAGTTTTGGGAATGAAAAGAGCAGGAGCAGCTCACAGGACTCCAGCCTGTGTTCATGCTGCAGACATGCTGCAGGTAACGCTGCTCGTTTACTCCTTTTCCAGACTGAAGGCTGGATCACAAGGCAGCAGATGGCACTGCCCACCGTGGCATCACGCCCTGGCATCTCACACACACACACACACACACACACACACACAGCCGACTGAGTCCACATGGCCTCTACAGTAGCTAACAACAAATACACATAAACACACACAGATGGGACTCCCAGTACAGTAGAAAGCTCCATACTGGGTTAGCTGCTGGTCAGGTATGGCCCATTTAACCACACACACACACACACACACACACACACACACACACACACACACACACACAGACACACACACACACACCGAGCTTTGTATTACTATAGCTCACAGGATTCATTTCCCAACATTGCAATTAAATGTCTCCTTAAACCAAATACTGAATATTACCATGTCACATTATCACACACACAAAAAAAAGAGAATACACACATATTCACACCCCGGTCCAAAATTAACACTCAACAAGATGGTACCAAAGGCTGGCAAATTTGGGGATTGGCAGAAAAACAGAGACACAGCCCCTCCTCTCACCTCCAGCCGTCTCTTCGTCTCGTTTTATTTCAGTTTGGCTTCAGTAACTCCAGATTTTACTTTCAGGAATGTGACGTTACTCCTGAAAGTAAAACCTCCAGCTAAGCACAGCAGGTGCTGCTGCTGCAGAGCCTCCCCAACCAGTTTTGGTCGAAAAAGAAAACAGCCGGAGCGCCATGTGGAAGTTTTTTTTTTTTTTTTTTCATGAGGATAAGCAACATGGATAGGCCAAGGACATCAGCCAGCCAGCCAGCATGGCATCAACGCTGCAAGTGGTGCCGACGAAACAGAGCACATCAAACTGACACTTGAGCTTATTATTTTGAGTCAAATAATGCACAATGCAGTTTTATAGCGAGTAAAAAATATTTTTTAAATTTCCTCAGTTTACCTGGCGCTGGCAGATGAGCCAAAAAGTTAATTTTAGACGCTGATTCCCACACAGAGCGGCTGCGTCCCTGCCAGCTAGCTAACAGAATGTTTGTCCTCAGCAGCAACTAGACTGATAATAATCACATCAGTACACGGGCAGAAAATGTGTCTGTGTTTGAGTGTGTGTGTGTGTGTGTGTGTGTGTGTGGGCAACCAGCATCATAAACAATCACCAGACAAGAAAAAACATTTGCTGCTAGTCGTTTTATGAGCGTGAACGTGCTGCTGCGATCAGACTCGCTGATGGAAATTTGTTTTAGCAAAGCTGCCAAACAACATTCATTTACCAGCAGCAGCCAATCAGAACACATCATGTTAGCAGCTGAGAATGCTCCATGCCTCAATGCCAACCAATGAGGATCCTCTGTATCAGTGTTTTATATATATACACACACAGATATAATATATAGATACCCAATGTATTTAGTGACCACTAGGCGTGCTGCACTCAGTCCAGGTTTGGTTTTCCTCATGTTCTGCCAGCAGCTCGAGCTCGAAGGCCACATGCAGTTAAAGGCCTTTTTTCAGAAATTCCCTATTAAGATGTGGGATATTCTGATATTATTCAGGTTTTTGGGAGCGTTCTCTGGCCATGTAAATCTGCGTCGTAGCTGGGGGTTTTTACTGCAACACGCAGACTAACCAACTAACCAACAGTCTGCAAGGCTGGGGTCGAGATGCATTCACAAAATAAAAGCCCACATTTCTGGCTGGCAAGAAGAAACATACCTCCTTTTAAACATTACGAAAAACATGGATCAACAGGTTTTTGATTAAACGCAAATATTACAACGGCGACTTTTTCCAATGAGGAGGGTGAAGGAATGGAAGAGGGAGGCTGTGTTCACACGGTCCGAGTCCGAGTCCGAGTTTGCACGGCCGCGTGTAAAAACTAATTTGTGGAATATTCATATTCATCAGCCATATGAACAGCTTAGTACAAACATTGTCTTTCAGAGTAAGGGCACAAACTGGAATATTTGTGCATGTAATCATAGTGTGTTTTGGTGAGCAACAATGAACACAACATGAACATAATGAAGCCTCATTATTGACCTTTAACCAGTGAATCTGCTCCATGTATCAGCAACAACCAATCAGAGTGCTCTCACAACAACAATAATAATAATAATAATAGTAATAATAATAACACCTTTTACTTGTATAGCTCTTTTCTTGGCACTCAAAGACACTTGACAGTAGAAAGAGATAAAATCACAAGAAATAAACAATATTACAAAAAAATAATATAAAGCAGATAATTTTTTTAAAAGTAGATAATTTATCAGCATTACTATGAGTGCAAAACAGATCAGTGCTAACCAGTAATAATGCTTTTTTTTTTTTTTTTTTTTTTTTAGTGCTAACCAACAAGCACGCTGCCTGAATCAGTGCTGACCAATGAGAGGGCTTCATGTGTTAATGTTAACCAATGAGAATCTTACTCGGCTCGTCGGCGGGCCTCCATCCCATCAGGTAGGAAGAGTTTGATAGTGGACACGATGCAGCCATGTGTGACTGCAGACACAAACAGAGAGCAGCAGGTTAGTGACGGCAGCACAGGCGCTGCTGCAGAGAGACAGCACACGCTCCGGTGGCAAAACGTGTCATCAGTCATTAAAGCTCAGTATCAGTCATAACCACCATCGCAGCTGCATTAGTGACAGTGGTAACACAGGGCAACGACAGGGTTCTCACAGTTAATTTTAAAGGAATACAGTGATCCCTCGTTTATCGTGGGAGTTACGTTCTAAAAATAACCCGCAATAGGCGAAATCCGCAAAGTAGTTAGCTTTATTTTTTACAATTATTCTAGATGTTTTAAGGCTGTAAAACCCCTCACTACACACTTTATACACTTTTCTCAGACAGGCAATAACATTTTCTCACTTTTCTCTCTTGTTTAAACTCTCAAAGTTCAAACCTTCGTAGAAAAATAAGTCCAGTATTATAGAATGAACGCATTCTGTACTGTACAGGAGACACGGCACGGAGGAGATTGATTGACAATGGTCTACAGTCCCTTAGCCAATCAGGACGCAGAACACAATGCGCTGTTAAAAAAAAAAAAGCATGCAAAATTGCACTAAAAAAAAATCCGTGAAACTGCGAGGCTGCGAAAGGTGAACCGCGTTATAGCGAGGGACAACTGTACTCCAACTTTTCAGGCAAACTGCGCTTTTTCTGATTTTCCCAGACTGAGACAAAATGTTGGATAACATTTACAATCTGTGCGTTCAGTGTTTGGCACCTACAGGTAGCATTTCATGTTAGCATTTAGAGTATTCGATGTAATGCTACAGTCTGAAATAAGGCTGGGCAACATACTGATATCTTATCAATCCTGTGATATGAATGTCAGATATTAGAATATTGTAATACAGTATAAGTGATGTCTTCTCCTGGTTTTAAAGGCTGTATTAAGATAAAGAAATGCAATTTTCTGAAAATATTAGACTCTTGCGGCTGTTTCATGATTCTTCCACATTACCGATGACTGTTTAGGAAAAATCTCTTGTGTGTAAATATCTTATGAAAGCACCAGCAGTCATCCCGACAAAATCATCACAATATCAGTATCGAGGTATTGGCTCATGATATTTGATTTTGTCCTCATTGCCCAGCAGTAGCAGTGGTATTAGCAGTAAGAGCAAAAACAGAACTACAACTACCAGCTGAAGCAGAGATAGACGTAGTAGTCACAGAAGTCGTAGTATTATTAGATGTATTTATAATATCAAAGCGTGTATACATTTCTAGTTCATTAAATTGCCTGTAAGTTTTAACAGAGGCACTGAATGGAAAGCTTATTTACACCAACACACAACATTAGTTACAGCTCCGTCTGCCATAAGCACACTCAGTGGAGCTGAAAATCTGACCTCATTGTGTGTGTGTGTGTGTGTGTGTGTGTGTGTGTGTGTGTGTGTGTGTGTGTGTGTGTGTAGTCTGTGACCTATGCATGATGAGCCCTAAGATAACCTTGAGGGCCGATCAAGTGGAATTACAGGAGTTTATCTGTGTGTGTGTGTGTGTGTGTGTGTGTGTGGCAAAGCATAAGGATGATAGTGTTACTCTTCCTGTATTTACATGTATTACATGTTCTTTCTTTTTCTTTCAAGTCTATGTCAGTCCCTGTGTGTATTATGTCATATGTAATATTTCACCTACTTGCATGTAATACAACACGCATTTACAACACCAGACGTGTGTGTGTACTATGTGTGTTTACATGTACATCACGAATTTGCAAGTTACCTCAGATCTGTGATCAACTCATATCACATGCAATAAATTTAAAAAAATAAAATAAAATAAAATATCAATTGGAATCATCCCTAAAAATCCCAGCCTGTGCATTTCTAACTGCTCACAGGATTTACCTGTGCCATGTTTGTGTGTTCAGCATCGCGTGTTGTCGTGCGTCACACGGCCGGGCGATGCGGCCAAAAAAATGTCAGCACGGTAAAATGCAATATTTCAGCTAATATCAATAATTATTTTGATATCCATCAAATAGTTATTATGCCATTTTTAAAGATGAGCTTGAGGGGATCAGTAAAGGTAAATCTAATCTGCTGCACTTTTTGCTTCTGCATGAAAACCGAACCATCCAGAATGCTAATAATTAGCATTATGCTAATTACTTTTAGCCACCAAACAACACAGTGTGGTGTGTGTGTCTGTGTGTGTGTGTGTGTTTCCTAACTCATGGCGAGGCGTGCAAGCAGACCTCTCTCTGGTCTTGCCATATGGTCCTTCTTTTAAATTGATCGATATTTTATTGATTTGATTTTTTTATGTTTATATTGAGGAAAAATATTTTGCAGTGATTGTTGTTGTTATTTTATTGCCCAGCCCTAAAGCTTCATGTCATGTATTTGCATGTATCACAACACATATTTACATACCGTATTTCACCAATTAATCGCCCGGGCGTTTAATATGCAAAATCGACTTGGACCCCGGGCGTTTAAAAGAACCAGGCGGCTATTCGCTGCAGGCCTTTATTTAATTTTGCACCAGGTCATTATTGTGATGACAGCTACTGTCCAACATATTTTCAGTCGGTCGATTTAATATTACAGTACACCCTTTTGTTCTAACGTTAGCTAGCGCTCTTATTTTGACAGAAAATGGAAGCGCCACACACTTATTGTGCGGCTAACTGTTTACTTCTGCAAAAATAAGGTGAGTAGCCTTATTTTGGGTTACCTCAATATGATGCAAATAATCGCCCCGGCGGTTATTCGGGTGGGCGTTTAATACGCAAAATGCGTGCAGACCCCAGGTGTTTATAAGAACCAGGCGGCTATTTGCGGCCGGGCGATTAATTGGTGAAATACGGTACGTTATGCCATGCATTTTGTGTGTGTGTGTGTGTGTGTGTGTGTGTTCTGCTTCGGACCTTTGCGTGTGTTCTCAGTGACGTCGACGCCGAACTGGATGATGTCGCCGGAGAGAACCTCGCAGGGCGGACTCTCCTCCGAGCCGCGACTCAACCTCTGGCTGTTGATGAACGTCCCATTGCTGCTCTTAGTGTCCTGCAGGTAAAACTGACACACACACACACACACACACACACACACACACACACACACACAGCAGATGAGAACCGTGCAGAGCATCAATAGTCCTGGCTACTGCGCTGTTGAATAGCAAGTAAAAATACTTTGGAAACAGCACAGTATTTGCAATTTTAACAGTAAGAACAGCAACACAAACAAAAACGAGTCCGAAGTAAATAACACATCAATGATAATACATTAATCATACATACAAACAAAACAGAGTTGTCGACCTGGTGACAAACACTTGGTTTGTGAGGATAAATATCAAATGTAACCGTGCGTTCATTTGCATTCATTGTAATTCCTTTGCATTCAGTACACTCAGTCAAAAGGATCAAGTATGTACTTCATTATCTCTTAGATTTGTCGTTACGTGTTTTTCAGATGCTACCTTCTGCAGCGCATGCTTGAACGAGACAATCAAGAAGAAATTACAGTGGGAAACTCAACTTTCACATGAGACCAACGTAATTATTGTCAACAAAAACAAACCAATTAATGAGAGCTAGGTGTAAAAAAAATCATTTTCATTAAACAAAATAAAAACAAACAAAACAACAAATCTGAAACTCTACCATGTTGACAAAACTAAGTAAAATCAAATTAAAATTATGAAGGAAAATGTCTATGTTTATTTGGTTGTTCATCGGTCCTCAGTGAACATATTTTTTAAAATGGTGTGATGTTTTGTTGAGTTTTTATTACACTGTCTACTTTTTCTGACCCTTTGAATCTCACCCTAACAAACACCACATATTACAAAAAAAGACGAAAACTAAAGGCTCCGTCTCCACCTGGCACTGAAATGCATCTCCAGCTGTGTCTCACCTGCACACCTGTGATCAGATCTCACTTTCCCGCTCTATATGCAAATAAACACTCATCATTTACGTTTGCTGGTGGTTGTTTTTTTTTTTTTTTAAGTTGAGAGAGAGAGCGAGAGTGGAAGAGAGAGGAGTGTTGTCATATGCACAGTAAACAATAACACAGCATTTCACATCTGTAAATTATTACAAGCCCGACCCGGTCACAGTCAGGCTCAGATTATTAATTATTCCAGTGGGTCTGAGAGGATCGGGCTCTGTGCTGCGCTGACTAAATCAACCTGAAGGTGGGCGGGGCCTCTCTGAGTCAGAAATGACAGACGAGGCATTAAAAAAAAAAAAAAAGAAAAAAAAAAGAAAGAAAACAAGAAAACTAAACCCAGAGGGGAGTGAAATGAGCAAATATTCACATTGTCGCCTACAATATTCATCACTTTTAATTAGTTTTAATATTTAGCAGTTATATTCCTGTAGTTACTGCAAACGTACACGCTCACATTGTGGCCTGAAATATTTCTGTAATATTCCTCTAGTGACTCAACTGGGTTAGAAAGAATGTATTTAACTTCTACTTCTACTGCAGTCAGATACCAGCAGAGGAACAGTACTTCTACTTCTACTGCAGTCACATACCAGCAGAGGAACAGTACTTCTACTTCTACTGCAGTCACATACCAGCAGAGGAACAGTACTTCTAATTGAGTAGTAGTTTGTAGTTTCTCTTTCCACCTCCGGCTAAAACCGATGCGAGTCTCCTACGTGTGTTTTTGCAGGATAAAGTAGCTCCGTACAGCTTGATCTCTTAAACAGTCGCCAAAAAGCTGCTTCTGTTTCTAGATTCTCGTTGCTATTTCTGACTAAATCACAACTTCGCCGCATGACAAGTTGAATTTACGACCGCCAGACTCAGAAAAACGAGCTCGAGGAGGAAGGGGAGGAAGTTTCCTTTCTACTGACTCGACTGTTGACAAAACTCATTTGCAGGACTGTTGCTTTTGGTCTGTTTTTTTTTTTTTTTTTTTTTATTGCCGTTTAAAGAAAGTGTCTGGTAAATGTTCTGCTTGTCACACACACACACACACTCCCGCACAGTGTTATCAACCCATCCTGACAACATCAAGTGAACGGAAAAGCCTCAGTAGTAAACAAGTCAACAACAGTAATAAATACTTCAACACTCCATTTATATTCAAAATAACTTTCAGCCAGCACACACACACACACACACACACACACACACACACACACACATTACACTGGACATTCACAGATGCAAACGTAAGAATAGATAAAGACAGAGGGCATCAAACTGTGACCACACACACACCAACACACAGGAATCTAAGACAATAAAACAATGACCGTGTGAAATACTGCACACACACACACACACTCACACACACACACACACACACACACACACACACATAAAGAGAGTTTGCCATCTGATCCGGACACCTCAGGCGTGTCTGTCCGTCTCTCCAGGAGTTTCATTCATCACTTCTCATCCCACCATCCTGACTGAAAGCAAATGTCGATCACCCAGAGAGAGAGAGAGAGAGACTGACTGGTTTACTGACTGCAGTGTGCTATGTCTTCACAGCTCCTGATACACACACACACACACACACACACACACACACACGTTGACAGCTACCTCCTGTCCCCATGGTAACCCACAGACAGGGAGGGAGGGACCTAACTATAGAGCTTTTCACCCGGCAACAACACACACACACACACACACACACACACACACACACACTGCGTCACATATCTCACACAGCCGGCATATGGCTCTCACACACATATACCAAGTATGCCTCCCTCTCTCTCCTCCTACACACACACACACACACACACACACACACACACACACACACACACACACACACACACACACACACACACACACACACACACACACACACACACACACACACACACACACACACACACCATGACATCATCCACTACTGAACAGAAAACTGTGTTCTTTGTCTCAGTCACATCAAACTTCATTTATGGGAGAAATGAGTGGGGTTTTCCCCGTTAGCATAATGCTAATCTGCTAATTATGCTAATCCCAAATTCCTTCAAAACAATCTATGACAATTAAACATATGTATGAGGAAAAAGTGATTTCTTTCAGCACTTTTTTCATTAATCTGAACATGATTAGTGTAGTTTTTAAAAAGGCAAACTAACAGCTCTGAGATCAGTGATTCTCCTCTGGAGGTTTTTGTCGTCGTCTTGAACGAAGACAACAGATCAGACAAACTGATGTCAGACTGAATGATTCCAGTGGTAAATTTATCGCAGCCGTGTATTTAATTCGCTTTTAGCTTTTTGCTCAATAAATAATGATTTGGGTTGGAAAGCAGCAACAGCTTTTCAGTTTCATTTAAGAGAGAAATATGCAGATAAACGCTCGGGCTGTAAGTCACACGTTTCATCACAATATCACATCATATCGATTCTTTGGATAATGACACGATATTTGCTGATATCACATTGTCATTACATCCATTTAACACAATCAGTGACTTTATAATGAGATGATGGGGAAAAAAGTCAGTACAGTATAGAATCACAATATTTTATGTGGCGATACTGTATCAATATTGTA
Source organism: Myripristis murdjan (assembly GCF_902150065.1). Classification (NCBI taxonomy): domain Eukaryota; kingdom Metazoa; phylum Chordata; class Actinopteri; order Holocentriformes; family Holocentridae; genus Myripristis; species Myripristis murdjan. The sequence goes on from NC_043984.1 coordinate 37,069,130, forward strand.
TCACCAAGTATCGATACAACATTTCTGACAGGTTTTTATCACAGAGCTGGTCAGACTGTCCCGTTCTGCTGCAATAAAAATGAGTGAAGTGACACGAACAAGTGAAAACTTGATCTTATTTGTTAAAACACATGTGGACAAAGTTTTCCCTTGGGAACAGAATCTGCAGATGAAAAAAGGTAAAGAATCCAAAAGCATCGCGATGTATGTTATCACAAAACTCAACATGAGGCAAAATGTTTAAAATCACAATATTATCATATCATGACTTAAGTATTATGATAACATCGTATTTCCTCTCGTACTTGCATCGTTTACATGTGACATGTGCTTTGTCTTTTCTCTGAAACTGAGATTTTTTTCCCACTCTGTTGATTTATTCCCAAGAGGGGAGCAGATATCCTTATTTTCCGTTAGGCGCCCGGTGCCGGTGCTGTTTGAACGTTAAGGGAGGCGGTGTGTTTGGACGGGAACAGTGACACAGACGAGCCATAGGAATTTCAAAATAAAGGCTTGATTTATCTATCCAGATGGATGGATCATCACACCCCAAGGTTTAAATGCCAGCTTCAATCGCAGACTGGGACAGCGACAATGATGATGTACGCTTTTTCCTCGGAAATCCTCCAAATATTACATATTTAGTCATTTAATCATTTTCTAAAACTGCATGTCACAACACATTTCACGTCTATGAAAAGGGGATCAGCTGACATTTGATTACCTCACATCGTCGTCGTTTTGCATCATCGTGCAACACTTCATTTTGTCTTGGACGGTTTTTTCCCTTTGGCAGAAACAAAAGTCACGACTGAAGAGTCATATGAGGATTTAGACCCTGTTCACACATGATTTATATGAGGAGCCGTGTGAGCAACTGGCCAATCACACAATGATGTAAGCACAGCTAATCAATGAGGATCCCTCATTATGAGTAGATACTGACACATTTTACTCGGATTATAGGCCTACTCGTGCTCGTCAAAATAACATTATCTGTACCAGATATTTGTTTCATCCAGATCAGCCTGGAATGATTTCATTTGTAAAGGTAAGTTTCTCTGCTGTCCCTGAATCATCACTTCATCTTTGCGTCACATTGACCTTACTTCCGAGCGCTGATTGTTATCTGCTTTGTTGTTGCAGGTATTTTCCCTCAATCTGCCTCGTCTATAACAATTAGTGATTTCTGACAAGAATATTTATCCAGGTGCTGAGAAACGTTCCATTTCACACTCACATGCAAACACACAGCTCTCCTGTTAGCACTGTTAGCGTCCGTCACTGAACACAAACTGCACCGTTAGCTAACAATGGATGGGAACAGCAACTCAACAGCGGCTTCAGCGTGTGTGTGTGTGTGTGTGTGTGTGAGTGTGTGTATGTGAGAGAGAATGTGTATGAGAAAGAGAGAGAGAAAGCATATATCCCCTATACCTCACAGAGTGAATTAGCATTTCAGATGTCCCAGAACCCACTGGGGCGGCAGTTCTGTGGCTGTCAATCAAACTTCACACAGTGAGGGCACTCTGCCAGCTCGACTGCTGACACAGACAGACACACACACACACACACACACACACACACACACACACACAGAGTATCACACTGTGATCAGACAGGAGCGTTCTCCTCAAAGCGCTGCTGTGAGCATCACCGCTAACGACAGACCGCGGCAGGACAAAGGTTACGAGGAGCATTACATCATCCTGGTTGCTAGGAAACACATTTTGACAACAACCTGACGCTGAAAATACAAACGGAGCAGACAGAATTAGAGTCTTTGATATAATGTGCACACCATCTACTGTACTCCTCTATTCATTTTCCTGTTGCAGTGCAAAGGGAGTTCCTGACTGACTGCTGCTGAGGCTGACTGTGCTGACTGTTTATCAGCCACCCCCCCCCCCCACCCCCAACCCCCCCAACCATCAGTAACCTGGGAGTGTGTGCGTGTGTGTGTGTGTGTGTGTCTGCAATATGTTCAATATTTTTAAACGAACACCTCGATATGGATACTGTGACGATACTGAAGGCATGACTCCTGTTGGTACTTTCACAAAATATCCTCAGAATGAGATTTTTGAGGTCATCAGTCGCGTGGACATGAGGACCAAACGAGTCGAGGCAATACAAGAACAATCAGAAGAGTCCAGTAAGTTCAGAAGTTAAATCCCCTCACTGTGCTTCAGCCTTTAAATCCAGGAAAAGACGACAGTCATGCCGTGTCACAATATTATAGGGCTGGGACGTTAGCTTTAACTCCCAAGTCGATATTATCACAATACCCGGGTGCTGATTTGACATGTGTTGTGATTCTACATGTTTACTATTCGTGACTTGAAGCTTGAAATAATTGTACACCTCGACCAGTTCACATCTTTGACCGCTGATTATTTTACTCATAATTGTAACTGCTTTTAATTTTGTCCCTGTTTTATTCTGTTTTATTCTATTTTTGCTTGTATTGTAATTCTGTATTGTTTTTATGGTTGTTGTACATTCGGCATCATTGTAAATGAGAGTTTGCTCTCAATGATTCCCTGAATCCAAATAAAGGTTGAATGAATGAATGAATACTATTCGATATTAAGATTTATTACATTTTTGTTTTTTGAATCCTCCTCTAGTTTGTGTCTGTAAAGTTTGATGAGGCTGTGATTCTCCTAGAGGTCACTAGAGGTCATTTTCTACAGCGACGTCCAGTTTGACCCATTTTCATTCACACATCTGGAGGTCAGAGGTCAAGGGACCCCGCTGGAGACAGACATGACAGATTTTCCGTCACCAAAACTTTGGGGCAATATTAAGTCGCCTTGCCGATAACGTAGCATGATATGCTCGGTATCAACAGATCCCTGAGGTAACCGAGTCTCATATGACATCAGTGTCTTTACTTTAATTAGTAATGAAAAAATCTTTAAATCAATAAATCACCTGAGTGAACTGATTCCCCCCCCGTATCGTATATGCCCGTGCCTGGTGTGTGTGTGTGTGTGTGTGTGTGTGTGTGTGTGTGTGTCAGGGATTTTTTTCCCTGTTCAGCCAGTCAAGTCATACTGGGCGCCCAGTGAGAGCTTCACAGTTAGCTGCTCTGTCCCAGTCCCACTCACTCACTCTCTCTCTCTCTCTCTCTCGCTCTCTCTCTCTCTCTCTCTGAGTGTCAGTCACTTGCTCAGTTGTTTTCTCTCTTCCAGTCACACAATTCTCTCTCAGTCTCTCTCTCTCTCTCTGTCTGTCTGTCATTGTGACTCTCACTCAGTCTCTTCCTTGTTTTCTCTCTCTATTAGTTTTGCTCTCGGCCTCTCCCCTCCCCCTCTCCTCTCTCTAATCCATTCCCTTTCTGTTTCTATCTCTTAATTCCCCTCTGTCCTCTCCTCCTTCTCCTCCTGTCTCCTCCCTCCCTCGTTAGCGTCAGCTTAACGACTGCAGGGTAATTGTGTTTGGGTTTTAATTTGACCTCAGCCTTGGGAAAAAAAAAAAAAAAAAAACAGCACAAACAATCAGCTGGCAGCCAACAGCGACCACAGCCACTTAACCAGTCAGCAGGTCAACACATGACACCAGTTTGGATGCTGGACCCATGCACCACACACACACACACACACACACACACATCATATAGATAGCAGCAGTCAGCTGACAGATAAGCCGTGGACTCTCACTGCAAGCCATTCAGAGTTCAGCATCAAAATTCAGAGGAACACTGAAATAATTGTAATTGTTTACATGTACAGTACACAGCACAGCCAGCCCCTTCCCTGGGGAGGGCAAAAGGCATTCTGGGAAACATAAATCATTAACTGACAGAGAAGTGGAGGCAGGTTGAGTGACTGTGGATCCACCGAAAAAAAACAAAAAAAAAACAAGGAAATTACTAGAAACTCCTGGAATGTACTGAATATCACAGACTGATGATATTTAACAGTGGAAGAGGAACCAGAAACCGAACCTGGCTGAAGGAAAAACACCTGGTCAGCACCTCTGGGGCAGGAACGAGGAGGGCAGCTCATGAATCTGCCACAGAGGCACATTTCAGACTCACCTGCCACTTTCCTCTTTCAGGGCTTCCTTTTCTCGAGGTCAGTGACGAGGCTGAGGAAGATGCTCTGGGGCCGTTTAACCCACTTCATCCCTTCTGTTGAGAAATCTGGTCCGGGACCTCGGCCGGTACCAATGTTCAGTCCAGATTATCTGGTAATTTGAGGAGTTTACAGATCCAATCTCACACGCCCGAACAGCTCAGAGCCTCATCGGGGCCGGTGTCTCTGAGACAGAGACGCATGTATCGGCTCTGATGGCGTCCAAATCCACATGCACACATTAATAACACACAGTTACATCGCCGGGCCTCGACACACACGGCCTCGACACACACGGCCTCGACACACACAGCCTCCATATACACGGCCTCCATACACACGGCCTCCATACACACGGCCTCGACACACACAGCCTCGACACACACGGCCTCGACACACACGGCCTCCATACACACGGCCTCCATACACACGGCCTCCATACACACGGCCTCTCTCTCCATGGGGACAGTTTTCATTTCTGTTGCAGGGGAACACCACAAGTATTTGATGAACTCAATTCAGATTTTTTTTTTTTTTTTTTACCCACCCACTATTAATCAGCATTTTACTTTTGATGTGAGCTGCCCGATCTGCGGTGCCCGCAGTTACAACTGCAATCCACACATCACTGCTTTAAGACATATAACAGAGAGAGGCAGAGAGAGAGAGAGAGAGAGAGACAGAGAGAGAGACAGAGAGAGAGAGGTGGTGTATTTCTGCCTCTTTCATGATAGATAATCTTAATAGTAAAATATCCTGGAGTGTGTCATGTGCCATTATTTTCAAATCTTGTAGATTAGGGCTGCACCATTCTTGCTAAAATGTGACTCACGATTTTTCTCTCTAAGAACTCATATGATTCGCACTTTTTCAATAAAAATATTAATTGTGCTCTTAGATGCTCGAGAAAAAAAAAAATCATGAGTCCTTGTGCATCATCGTCAAGGGGTTTAAACCTGGATTTTTCTCCATTTTTCGGAATGAGCACATCATCACTCTCACCTTTGCCAACTCCTGTAGTCTGATGGAGGCCTAAGATCTCCTGCTCCATAAATTTGCAAAAAGACAGACTACCCTCCTCCTTCCCACCGACTGATGAATCAGCAAACATAAAATACAGATACAAAATGTCGGGGAGAAAAGTGCCTACCCAACGGTTTGATTCAAATTTTTTTGTAAATATGTTACGTGGTCTGCTTGACGAGTAGTGGCTTACTTGCCTACACGTTCACGCCTCTGTTATACAGTAGAACCAAGTTTTTTTTACCATCTCGGAAAATGATGTTGAGCGGCTTCCTGCGGCGCCCTGACCCTCAGGTCGGGAGCCGCTGGACTGACATTTGCCGGTGGCTAACATCGACTTCTACACGGCTGCATGAGAGAAAGTCAGGGGAGAGAAAGAAGGCAGACACAAGCAGAACTGGCCCCGGGGGGTCAACCAGAAGGTCAAAGGTCAGACCGAGCAGAAACCAAGCTAAATGTGTTGATAGTGAGTAACAGCGACAGAGCATAAAGAGACCACAGCGCTGCAACTGATGCATTACAGCTTCTCTTCTTTTTTTTTTTCTACCTAGGAAATAAAGGCATGGCCGATATGCTGGATCTGCTAAGAGTCACACTTCATGTTTTCTCATTTTTTCAAGTCCATGAACTGAGTTTATGAATGATTCAGTCACAGCAGAGCAGCAGAGCATGAAGATTAACATGCTGCTTAGGCTGGAGGGGTGTGAGGAGAGACAGACAATAAAAGAGAGATGGTGGAAAGATGGTGGCAAACATACAGACAGGAGGAGAGAAATCGAGGGACAGATGAAGAGAGAGCGAGAGAGTGAGAGTCAATGAGAATGACTGAAGGAGAGAGAGAGAGAGAGACTGCTGATCCTGCAAACTGTTGTTGAGGATGGTGAGGGCTCTCTGAAGGAAAGGGATGAAGAGTTTCAGTGTGTGTGTTTGTGTGTGTGTGTGTGTGTGTGTGTGTGTGTGTGTGGCAGGGGTCCAGGCTTTACTCAGCTGCTTCTCTGCACCAACACACAACACACACAAACACACAGCCATTTCCAAAAGAGGGCAGGGATGTGGATGTTAATGGGAAGTGGAGAGAGGTTTTTATCAGTCAGTGTGTATATGTGTGTGTAAGTAAGTGTGTGTGTGTGTGTGTGTGTGTGTATGAATACTTTTGCAATGAAGTGTGTATTTCCCTGCAAGGGAAGTGTTGGCTGCAGATTTCAGCCACCTATTTTCAGCTCTGTCACTTTGGAGGTCGATATAGAAGTGTGTGTGTGTGCGTGTGTGTGTGCGTGTGCGTGCGTGTGTGTGTGTGTCATGGTGGCGGCGGCGGTGGTGGTGGGTCTGCATCCACTCCAAATGCCCTTGAGCTAGCCACTGAACATCTATGAGCTAAATGCCAAAATTGAAGGGTTGATCGATTATTTCTGAAATCATTTTTGTCACATCATTGTTACAACATGTAAATGATGTTGTTCAAAGAAGTGTACTCACTCTTTCTGGTTGAAATATTTCTCAATTTGATTTCTCTTGTAATGTAATGAGAATCAGAAATAGTTCATTGATCCCCAAGGGGAAATTGAGTCAGTTGTAGCTGTTCAAATTCTCAAGAGAATATATATTATAAGAATAACTGAAATTATAAGAAATAGAGAAAAAAAGAAAACATAAAAACGTGCATTAAAAATTTGCACGCAAAAAAAAAAGTTCATTCATTATGTAGAAACGTGCATTAATCCTATGGTAAAATTACCACAATAAATACAGACATTAGAAACTGAGAGCATTAGCAGTCAGACAGCCGGTAAGGCCTGGTAAGGCTGGTAAGGCTGGTAAGGCTGGTAAAGCAGGACAACCAGCTGCACCCGGACCAGCTCATTTAAACTGCTTAACATTTAGCACTGCGTGATCTACTTGATCTTTTTGATCTATTTGCTCTGTTTGATGATGCGGCTGCAGGTGATCAGCTCGTCCAGTCTGACGGCGCTGACAGCATCCGTTTCCTGACGGAGGAAGTGTTGAAAAGGAGAAGAAGAAGGAGCGTTGCATCATTATTGTTGCTCTGACTGTTTACAAAACCAACGTGCTGTACAACCACTACCCGATTTCCCCTTGGCAATCAATAAAGTATTGCTGCTTCTGATTCTGATTCTGTCAATGTCAACGTTTCCAAGGTCCACCAGCATCTTTCACTGTTGTTCACTATGTGCTGCAGCAGCCAGCTGTTCAGGAGAGGCTGAGCTGTCCCTCTGATGTCAAACCCACCGCGAACAATCTTGGTATCATCTTTGACCAGGTTCTGTCTTTTTGCCTCCATGTTACTGAGCCCATCCACTCCTGTTTTCTTCAACTAAGAAACATCACAAAAATCACAAATATCTTCACACATATCATTTTAAATCGTTTACAGCTGGTTCAGATTATTAACTGTAACTCGCCGTCCGTCCCACGTTACGCCTGTTCTTGCTTCCCTCTGCTGGCTCCCCGTAAAATTCAGAATAAACTGTGAGATTCTGTTGATTACATCTAAAGTTACATCTCCGATCCCCTTACTCTTCATAACCACTTCTGGACCGCTCCCATCCTCAAACCTCTGCCTTTTATCCATCCCCTCGCTCCAAACGCAAAACAAAAGGTGACCTAAGCAGCTTTAGCCCCACCTCTCTGGAATAATCTTTCCCAACCAGTTCCTTTTGCTGAACCGCTGGACTAAAGACTCGTGTTTATAGACCAGCCTTTCCATACATCTCTGTAGAAGGTCTTTGGATTAACTTGGGATCTACAGGTCCTCTCCATCTGTGCTCCATGAATATGTTTTACGTATTTATTTTTCTATGTATTTATTTTCTTTGTCCACGTGTATGAAACATATTGTAACTGTGTGTTTTAAAAAGTGCCCTAAAAATAAAGCTTTACTGACTTACTATAGAGCTCACTAACTTCCCACACAGAGTAAAGAGACTTTCATAACAGCATGTGATACATCCACCCTGGCCCTCTAAAACACAATGTACTGCACATAAGTGAATAATGATTTAAGTCAATTTGGACATAACCATAGAACATGTACACTAAATTTAATAAATACGTATGCAGTCAAAGACCAGATAAACTCTGGTGCGCCCTAAGGATGGAGCTCACTGTGGGTTGATGGGATAAATGGTCAGTGGGTAATGGACAACTCTGTATTGGGCCGTGTTTTGTTAAAAAGTTCAGTGGACGATAACAGTGGAACCACTGGAGATATCAGTTATCTGTGTCACAGCTTTATGAGCAGACCGAACAGTGAAAAAATTCAATCTCTCTTCCATCTATTAAAATGGAAATGCTGAACAGTATCTGCACTGGACTGAACATGAAAACAAAGATGTATATGTTATAGATCAAAATGTAAAACTAAACACAATAAGCATCATGATAAACACTCATGCTGAATAACAACCTTAGTTTAGTTTAATTGGTTTTTGTTGATTCTGAGCCTCTCTGCCAAGTTCGCCGTAGCTCTTACAGTTTGACACTTTGAGCAGAAGCTGATTAATGAGAACAAGGTGCGAAAAAAAAAATCCAAATAACTGCATTGAACTGCAACGACATGCTGATCAGTTTTAGCGCTCTCTGTTAGTTTGACTGCTCCACCGCCCACTTGAGTTTCCTGAACTTCTAAAGCCCTGTCCTGGTGTGCTGACATGTATCTGGATGCAGTGTATTCCTGTCACTGGACACTAGGGATGGGCGGGGTTAACCGGGTACCCGACTATCTGAGGGGAGAATTTGCTACTCGGTTACAAATTACTACTCGGTTATCCGCGGCATACAAAGTGCCCAGTCCAGCTTAGGATCAAACTACATTTATACAACAGGTAGATCCGACCGAGCAATCTGATTGGTCAATCAGACGTTTAGAATGTGCTCAAATGAGCAATTGAGTACGGCTAGCCGTGCTTAAATGAAAAAAAAAAAAAACCTCATCACTGAACATATTACTTCTCCCGCAATATTAGCTATTTCCTGAGTCTGTGTGGTTTCCATGGCAACGCAAAACGTTTCACTGAAACCCGCATCAAAAGCCGCTGTCAGCTTTGTTCGCCTGCATAATGGACCGTTTGGTTGTCAATTTTGATTTGTTTGGCGACCTAAGTTTGGATAAACGGCTGAGCGAGGAAGACAAGACAGAAGAGAAAAAGGAGAGATACACGAGAGTGACGAGTGAAGGGCTGGATCAGCTGGAGAGGTCAGGACATGAAGCCGGTACGGCCCGGTCAACGTCTTAGGCCGACAAATGTCTACAAGACTACCTGACAAACACCGGGCAAACAGCGGATTTCTCACCTGTAAGGAAAGAAGAGCTAAACAAGATCCTCCGTGAATTTTATGGGGCTTTAATTTCTAGGCTATAATAGAGAATGAAATGCGGAGTCAGCACCACGGACAGTAGGCTACCTGTAAGATTTTCCACGGAGATGTGCGGCTATAACGTTTTTCTTGTTATTAATGTGCTAATGTAATCAGTTATTAATCAGCCTATTAATCGTTATTAATTTGTTTAGTCTTTATGAGTTGCCAAGACCATTGATTTAATTAATTTGTCAATTTGTTTGCATCTGTACATTGAAATGAACATTTAATAAATCGACACATCTGTGAAAACTGTCGTCTTTATTTCAGAGGTAAATTTATAATAGCCTGAAAAGGTAATTAGCAAAAGCCCCCGAAAGGTGGGGTTGAAATTATATAACTCTGTTCAGCCTTATTGTGACTGCTTACTGTTACTTTTGCTGCTTAGCCACATTAATCGGAGCTGACGTTAAATTGGAGTAACGCAGCCCCAGCTGAAATAAAACATCTGCCGGTGAGTTTATGAAAAGACAGATGTTTGTTGTGGTGCTGACACTGGAAAGCAGTAGCCTGTATTTAAATATAACTGTTAATATAAGTTGGTTGTAGATAAAGATCAGCTGTGTCGCTGTCACGGTACCTGTTAGGTTAAAAATGACTGAGAAGTCGGCAGAAGTAGGCTATAACTATCGGTCCATGAAAAAAAAAAATTCCAGCGGATATTCTATAGTAACAACATGATTGAGCTAGCAAATAAATAATTTAGTCTAACATCTAGATAGATATACATTTTCAATTTTCAGAGAGAGGGTACCTACTTGGCTATGCACATCCACACCGAAGACTGCTTATTCCGTCAGCTTCGTGAACACTGGTTGAGACCGATTTATTTAATAAATGGATTCAACCACGCACACCAGGGAGCATTTATACATGTTTAGCCTATTTTATTTAGCCTACTGGTACATGGATAAAACATGAAAGCAGTCTACCACCAAGATAACGATGACTGTGAAAAAAGTTTTCTCCTCGATTAAACAGGGGTATATTGATGCGCTGTATATGAACGATTTTATGTGTCCCCATTTAACCTAATTACTCGGGTACTCGAGTAGGCCCAGGCTAGGTTACTCGGTTATAAAATTAATCTAAATGCGCATCCCTACTGGACACACACACACACACACACACAATGCCAAAGCTGCGTCTGCCAGGCCGCCTTGCCCTGCCAACAGTATCTTATTGCCTAACACACACAAGCAGAATTGCAGGGCTGCGTCCTATCTGAGGAGCGGAGTTCCAGTGCAGTGTTGGCATTCAGATTAAAGCCATTAACATGCTGTGGAACACTGATACTGGACTGGGCCTGGCCAACGGACTGACTGACCACACGGCCATGTGGGGCTGCAGCACACTCACTTCACAAGTTAGCTCATTCTGCTGTGTGAAAGGCTGCACGGGCTTACGGGCTGCCTGACAGACTGGCTGCCTGATTATGAAATACCTGGAGAGCGTTGCAGGGAAGCCAGAGCTGCACGTGAAGCGAAGATGCAGCCGTGTGGCAGTGCAGAGGCAGCAGTGCAGAGGCAGCAGTGAAGCGGCGTGGCAGTGCTGCTGTTGTTGTAAAGATGTGTGTGTTGCAGTTGAGGTGCAGCAGTGTTGCAGTGAAGATCTCGCAGCGAGACACACTGTTTAAGCAGTGATGGTGCAGCAGTGTTGCACAGAGCCTGAGGCGCTGCTGCAGTGATGATGTAACGATTAAGCTACATAGCAAGCAGCAGAGCAACAGGTAACTAGGGATGGGACCATATAAATATATTTTTTTAACTCCCTATTCAACACCATCACAATTTTCGATATGTACAGTGATTCTTAGGTACTTCATATGACAATTTTTTGTGATTTTTTGTTGTTTGAGTTCTCCTCTAGTTTGTAGATATACAGTTTCACGAGGCTGTGTATCCTAGAGGTCAGAATAGGCCATTTACAGTGATATAGATCATTTACTGTCCTGATCCACCAATGCATTTACAAGTGGCTGACAATATCATGATACTGTCAGAATCAAGGACTTGCGTGTTGATTTTTATACTTCAGATCAACTGTCCATGCAGCTTTGGTTAGCTATAACCCTGAGGAATACGCATCAGGAAAAAAACCCCCAGTCTATTAAAATTAGCAGTCAACAAATGGCCATGGTATTCAGAGATGTTGGGACCGATTTCATTCCAAAACTGCGAGAACACAGCGGCCTGAGATCTGAATATTCACATGAACTGACATTTCAGCAATGCAGCACCATTCACACCTCGTCATTTTCTACTCATTCACACTTGCTGTGCCAGGAGGCGCTCAAAATCCAGCAGTGCACGGAAGGTACACTCTTCCTCCCCATTTTAGAACAGACCTGGCTCCACCTGAAGCCTACAGCAGTGACTCACCATCTACTGTAGGGTGTGTGTGTGCGTGTGTGTGTGTTTGTCTATCTGCCAGTCTATATGATGAAACTCACACTGGAAAAATAATGCTGCTGCAACACTGCAGTTACTCCTCACATCACAAACACACAGCAGGAGTGGAGAGGGAACATTCAGAGCCAAAGTGGAGACTCGTCAGTCCAGGGCTCGCTCTCCATTTAGCGGCTCCATACATTCATTTTCTACCTGTCGCCTTGAGGACTTGAAAAAACCTCAGTGCAGATATTTATGATACGTCGAGTACGGTGAAGTGTTTTCATTTAAAAGCTGCCCAGGGAGCAGCGTGTGGCATGTGCTGTCGTGAATTACACTTGAGCCTTACAAAGCAGTAAAACTTTGAATTTCCAGCAGCGTCGCCTGGCATTCTCCAAACGGCTGCCAGGCAAAAGAAACACAGCCCTGTAAAAAAGGAGAAACACCTTTCAGGAATGAAGAGAACAATGCTCATCTTCTCGCTGACAGCCATGCAGTTCTGAAATTGTTCAATCAGGTTCAGCAGCTCTGAGCGGTGTGTGTGTGTGTGTGTGTGATTGTGGAAGCTTTGTTAAGTAAAAGAGAAACTCCAGGGGTGCATCAAGGTGGTTTCTGCCTGGCAGCAGTCTCTCTCTCTCTCACTCACACTCTCACAGTCTCACACACACACACACACACACACACACACACACACACACACACACACACACACACACACACACTTTGTGGTGCCCTTCACAGGTTCCTACTTGCAGCCTGGTATTTCCAGCAGCTTACAAACACGAGGCTTCACCCTGACAAGCCTCCCTGTTCAAACCAATTCACTTCCACACTATAATTAGAGTCTGGGTTTCCCCTGCCTTCTCCTCACTTTCTAACCTTTATTTCTCCACAGAGGTTAATAAAAAGGACACAAAATAACTAAAATTAGGTGTGAAGACATTTTCGTTATCTGAAACGAAAATAAAAATAACCAACTGAAATTGCATGAGTGAGTGTTACAAATCTAACTAAAATAAACCAAAATTAGAGAGAAATGTCTTCATTTTCATCTTTGTCAGTTTATTTGGTTGCTCATATGTCCTGAATGAATACTTTTTTTTAACAGTTTGACGTTTTGTTGAGTTTCTACAACACAAAACTTTTGCCCTTTGCCCCAAAAAACAAACCTAGTAAGCATGTTTTAAAAGCTAATTAAATCTTAACTGAAGTTGAAAATAAAAAGTCAAGATTAAATTTTTAAAAAAATTATTATTATTATTATTTTTTTTTTTACACATTTTTGCAATATGCTATGTAGTATGGTATATGTGATATGTTGTGATTTTCAACTGCAAATTCGGTCCCCAAAAGAAAACTCTGTTATCATCTGATTTATCTAATAACTAATATCTAGTTCACTTCACTCCAGTCATTCTTATTGCAGCAAAATGGGACCGTCTGACCAACTCTGTCACAAAAATCTGTCAGAGATGTTGCATTGATTCTTGGCGATGCGATATTGATACTTGGTCCGTGCCACACAAGATACCGCGACACTATGCTGTATCGATTTTTTTCCCCCCACCCCTATTATTTACCTTCAGCTCTCTCTGCGGAACAGACACTTTGCTGCCCGTGCATCCCAGTCCACCCTCACACACTCCTCGTGTCTCTTCTCACGTGTTTCCGTGACACAGCGCAGTCAGGAGACCAGACAGACCGGTCGGAGATTCTGAGTGAAAGTTCTTGTCAGTCATGTCGCGTGAAAACCACAACGACTACAGATTCATTCTGACATCGCAAGTTGTGTCACGTGAACTTGACATTAATAGTATATTCATAGTAACAGAATACTGCAGTCCATGTAAACATAATAACTGACTGTTCAAACTGTGAACAGTGTTCACAACGGCTGGTTAAGTCCAAAATCAACCAATCACTTCTACTATTTCAGCCCCTGTGAGACCAAGCCGGTGAGTCCAAATGGAGGTCATGAACTCTCATTGATTCAACTTGTTAAATCCACTTCATTCACCGAGGAAACGTACAGACGATTCAGCTTAATGGAGGCAATTTAAGAGAAGTGGCTTGTACCAAAGTGGGCTGTAACTGTGACGGCCTCTTAGCCTCAGGTCTAATCTGTTGTTTGTTTGTTTGGTGGCTGGGATCTGGAGAGTGATGGCACCTGGTGTGACTGCTCACCTACACACAGAAGGTGCTCCCTCTCGTTAGGCTACCTGGTTTCTTTGCACTTTAATCTTTGTTTTGTACGACTATGACTTATGGACTGACTGCATACTTACTTTAGTTTTCTTAAATAAATTTATCTTCCTTCAAAGGCAGAATGAGCAGGATTTGTCATTTCGGTTTGTAAACACCACATTCAAAGTTGGGCCCTCCTCCCTCGCTAAGCTCACTGCCTGCAGCCAGGTTTCCTTTCCTAAGATGGCAACTAAATGAAATGACCGCCCCGAAATATAGCATTGCCAACCTAGAAAAAAAAAATGTGGCCTTTTCATCCTCATCCTCAGCGAGTGACAGCCAACCCCAGATTCACTCTCGCTGTGGAACAAGCTTTCTCTTCGCTAGATTTCCTTTCTTCTGCATTTGTGATTTTCGTAGCTTTCTTCATTGGATGTGGTGCTATCGATCCAGCAGCAAGCGCTGTGATTGGCCGCGAGCTACACACCTGCTGTCCAGAGGCTGATACCCAAAAGAGTCCCGAGCTCAGCAAAACAAGAAAATCCAGGCAGATGGCAAAGTCTCTGCAGACACACACACCGACACACACTGCAAGTGGCTCAGAGGTCATGATGAAGAAGATTACTTTTGTGTGACTCCATACATTGTTTTTGTTGTTTCTTGGGAAAATCCCACTCATTCTGCCTTTAAAGAGCCATGTGTGGTCCCACAGTTTGTCCTTCCTTTGAGCCAGGTCATGACAACTCAGTGCTGGTCCTGATGTGTGGATACTGAGGGGATTTAGACATAGAGACTGCATGCAGAGAAGGAAGCAGCCAACATTACCTCAATAGTATGATACACACACACTTACACCTGCAACACAGCAGCCCTGACGCAGCAGAGGCTGCACACTCTCCTGCAGAGGAAAATCAGGATGAAGCAGGTAGCGGCACAACTCAGTATTTCACCCTCTGACTAGCAGATGCTGACCTGCTAGCGTGGCTGCTGGAGTAAACACACTCATCAGCTACGACCAGGAACCTGACTAACAGCTGATATTAATTCACTGACTTGTATCCAGCACGTTAGAGGAAGCCTAGAAGAGGATGTGCATAGTGTTTTGAAACTCAAAACTCAAACAGTTATTCAACCATTCAAAATTGGAGCATATGCTGTTTTTGTTGCGATTGAAGATGGCAGCATGTGATTTCACCGATTAGTTCCTCCTGTTTGGCTGAAGGTGTGATTAATCAGTGAAATGTACTGGTGCAGTTCCTTAGCTGGAATGAAACAAACCGAAAAAAAAAAAACATCCAAAACTCTACAACTCTACAACTGAAGGACTTATTTTCACTGAGACCACAGCAATGATGAGCACAGGGTGCAACTGTGAGATCTGCAGCCAAAAGCGATGCTGCGAACAACGAGGAGCAGGTTATTTTGGGAGCGTTCTGTTACGTGAGTAACACCTTCAGCAAATGTTTAAGCCATAATAAATAAGGCTATACTGTCTAAACGTTGGTATTAAGCTCCATTAGCAATGAATAAGTTAAACTGTTTGCTTCATGCAATTTCAAACAATGACTTCACACCGCCTTCCTATATTTTGGCAACGTCACAAATCAGGAACTATGAAAAACTGCCAATGGTTATACAATGTGCTCAACTTATAAAATATAGGATCTTTCAAATGAAGCTAAAACCAAAATTAGAGTTACAAGCTGTAACCCGATAGCGACAACGTAGTGCTTTGCTTTGTTGGCCTACTAGTAAGCTGATGATTTCAACACAATGCAAACTAATTGAATGGAGCTGAGTGAGCCGTGTATGTTAAACAGAAATGTCAAATGAAAAACATCAGGTGTGTATGTTATTTATTTCGGCACTGAGCTTAGTCAGCAACTCCCAGCCTCACATTTCCCGTGGGAAACCCAGTCGGAGATAGTTAGCTCATTTATTAACTCTCTCAACACAAATGAAATTAATCAGGGCCTCACCTGGCTGTGGAGCCCTGGTACCAACTCAGGCACACCTGAGTGTCCCTAAACCACAGATTAGGAACCACTGGGCTGGGAGCATGGAGCAGAGAAGCTGCAGTTTGTTTTATTTCTCTTTTTTTTAAAGTGAGGTAACCCAGGATGACCCTCAGAGAAGAAGACTGTGTTTTGGTTTTCAGAGCAGAGTGACGGGTCTGTAGCTGCAGCTCTGCTCTCTGGAGGTTGCACAAGCCTGACTTACAGACTGTAGGCCTGTTACAACCACTTCCTTCAGAGGGATAAACCTGGCCTAATCCAGCTGACTGCCTTGTGAGCTTCAGTACACTGACATAATGACGGACTGACTGACTGACTGACTGAGTGAACAGCCTTAAGTAACACTACAGTGCAGTTATTTCCACTCCGAGGCCTAAATCTGGTTTAATCTGCCATGTATCAAGCCGAACAGATGACTGACAGGCAGGAGGTTTGGTGGTTTCTGAGTGGCTTACTGACAGGCCGACTGGCTTAATGGCACATTACTGACAGGTAAACAAGAGCCGGAGCCTCCTCAGACAGAGGAGGATATCCCACAGTGTCTTACAACACCAACCGAGAGGAGAAGTGAGGGCAACTTCCCAAAACATCTATGAAATTAATGGCCAACAGAAGCTCAAGAAACTTTTCCAATATTAACTTCTGATCCTAGAAAAAACACATACATAGGCCAATAACTTCTCAGTTCATTTTTTATGTGGCAATTATCAATGTCTGATGTAGCTTAGCCAGCATTAAAGGGTTATTTCACATTTTTTGAAGTGGGGTTGTACGAGTTAATGGAAGTCTAGAAATGTATTGTTGTGGAGGGGCTGTCTGGCAGCAAGGTAAAGCAGTGAAAATATTCTAAATATAGTGTACACTTAAACTGATATTGAATTTTTTAGGTGGGTAAAATAAGTTTTGCTTCTGCCCACAAACTTCCAGTCCAGGTTCTCCTGCCGGCTTCACAAAACCGGGGGCAATGCTGACTGCCATCTATTGTTGGTAGTACACTAACTATGGATAAGTACCTCATGTAACCCCACTTCAAAAAATCTGAAAAAACCCTTTAATGTCACTGCTGCAGCAGAACCTATTCAAGGCTTTGGTTGACGGTGGGTAAGTGGTGCCCAAAACGGGGTCCCATGACCTCCAGGGGTATGAGAGGCAGCTGGGCCTGGCCTAACCATCCCTGAATGACTGCTGCATAAATAACACACACACACACACACACACACACACACACACACACACACAGAGTTATTTTCTCTAACAGCCCCTCAGATATTCCTCCTACCAGCTGTGCTCCTGCCAATTAGTTGATCCTTCCTTCACAGCAGTCAAAGTCAGGGCGTCCCGGTGGGCTGGCAGTCTACATTTACACACCGTGCACTCACAACGTCACTGGTCTCCATCATGCTCACGGTCTGTTTAGTTAATTTACTCTTCAGGTGTCAAAACAGAATTTGGAGTCCCAGTCTATTCTAAACATAGCTTAGCTGGTTGCTAAAAATTTAGCCGGTTGAAGAAATGAAAAGATTGAGACACTGAAAATAATAACATCCATGCATTTTGACTGCCATAGATTTTGTCATAAGATTACGTATTTAGTCATTAAGTTCAGTTGCATCTAAAATGGCTATAATCTGACATCAATATTGTTAAATTAAACAAATAAAGACATACAATGGTTACCACAGGATATAGGAAGAGCAGTCATGTTCAAACCCTTAGGGACATGCTGCTAATCCAATCTCTCAGTCAAGATCACTACAGCACATAAAAACGATAAAGGGAAATCCTTAAAACTGAATTCCTTGTTTGTCCCATTTGGGAAAAGAGTTCTAATCTAATTTAAATCATCTCCTCTTGGGCCAACAGAGACCTTCTCAATGCACCTCTCCGTATTTACTTCAGTAATTAAAAGAGCATGTTGTTTCACATCTAGAGTTTTTCTTAAGAGTGAAGTTATATGTATTTCACGTCTTGATTTTCATGTTATTCATACTTTTCTGCCATCTTCCCACTGACAGGATGGTGAATACTTAAATCATTTTAGAACACATAAAGTGGATAAATGAATTGTGGCTGTTTAACAAAAAAAAATGTGGTTGATGGACACCTTTAATTTATACAGAGGCACACCTTACACTCCTTCAGCTCCACGTTGACTCCTTATAGCTCACACACACACTCACACACACTCACACTCGGGCAAGGTCCAAAATTACCCTGCAGGTAAATTTAGTTTCTGGCAAGTGGGGGTGGGACTTGTACACGTGTAAACGTGTACACAGTTAGCCAATCATAAACGTTTAGAAAAAACACTAACCGCGTACACGTTGTTTTTTCATCACATGACTTTAAGTTCACTCACGAGCGCGAGTGTGCACTGTGTCACGCTGAATCAGCCTTTAAGGGGAGCAGCACAGGCTCAATGGTAAACCACCTGCAGTGGAAACACCTGAACAGCCTGGGGACACAGCCCGGCGTCAGTGCAGGTGCAAGTGGAGGACGACAACAGCAAGCTAGCATGAAGGATTTCATATCCAGAAAATGTGACAAGCCACGAAGCGAAGCAATTAACAACTTAGGCTAATTGTGGAAATGGTCGCCCTCGACATGCAGCCTGTGTCAACTGTTGAGGACGACGAATTTTACGTGTCCACACAATTATACGGCGCGTGTACACATTTAGAATTTTTTGAGAATTGAATGTAAGACCAAGATGACAAGATAAACAGTAGTAATAGCAAACAATTTATTATTTCTAGCTAGTAAAAAATTTGTCTGACCAGTAAATTTTTTCGTCGACCAGCCAGCTGGGCAGGTGAACCAAAACGTTAATTTTGGACTTGGACTTCAGGGAAGCAGCTGGGGGGGTTGAGGTTAAGTGCTTTGCTCAAGGGCACAGCAACAGCAGCAGATGTCATTCAGCATTACAAGACACAGCACTGTAGAAACAAAAAGGAACTACTGTGCAAAAAAAAAAGAAGTGACAGTCAGACGACTTCAAAGTGGCCGTGGTTCCCATCACGCATATAAAGTTAATCCAAGCCAGCATCTTGGCTGCTTGTTGTTGTAGCAGGGCCTTAATTCATTTACAGACTGCATGGAAACAGTCAACTGCTCCCAAAAACGCATTCGGACTGCTTCTCTTTGTCACTGTAATCGCCTCCTCCAGCCAGACACAACTGTCAAAACTCTCTCTTCGCCCCGGCTCGTTAGCCCGGGGCAAATGGATTTTACATGCATGGCTTCTTCCTGTCTTTTATTGGGGCTTACTGGGCAGACGCACCAGAGACCGAGTCCCTTCATTTCCTACAACCAGTGAGACGCTGGCCAGCGTCAACCACAGTCGCCCTGTTTCTTCATTTATTGGTGTGGATAAATTGGGCTGGGTGACACTGCCCGTCAGCAATTGTGTGCAAACATGGCTGCAGGATGAATGATACGACAGCTGCCGATCAGCTGGCCCCAATCAGCTGCAGTCTGTAATCAGATGGTATCCAGTCTACTCCACTGGGATTTGTGTAGGAATGAATGAACTTGAGACTCTAAAGGACATTATATCAAACTCAGCGCCCGCAAGATGACTTCTGATTTTCTATTAATACCGGCACAGGTGCATATTGCCTACAACACTGATACTACAAACCCCAGCATGCACTGCAACATTCTGCCCTATCAACCCCACAAAACACCTGTGTGGCCTCACAGCTACAATATGCCAGAAAAACTGGTTGTGACTTTTTAATTTGGCATGCTTTAATGACTGAGTTTAACACGTCTGTTATAAGGCCCATTTAGGAGGTGAAATTTCTACACACCGTCAGAAGAAATAACCCTTCAGATGTGCACGCAGATGTTCAGAGGATCTGTAAAAACACATTCATTGTTATGGGAAAAATGCACCCTAAAACACTTGGACATCTTAAAAAAACAAATACTGGTAATGCAAATTATATTTCGGAGTTCATTTTATATTTGTGTATTCACCTTTGTGAAGTCACATCCAGATATTTCCAGCAACTACAACAGAGACTGAGCCGCCATTCATAGAAGAGGACAGAGACCAATTTCTCCACCACTTCCACATTTAAAAAAAAAAAAAAAAACAGTCTCCTGAACAGTCAATTTAAGATTCTTATCTGATGGATCTTGGAGCTTGGTTACACTTGGTCTGACATTGTATGCAACTAAAATGTTCCTTAAGCTGGCTGCAGAGTTATTTCAATGTCAGCGCTCCAATCCCATCCCAGCAATACAGGCCTGCACCGCGTGGCTTAAGTAAAAACATCTTAAGAATTAAGTCAGGGTGTGTGACGGCTTTACAGGCTATGCAATATTATTGTTATTGACAACATGACCTCTGACAGAGTTTTCTCCTACAAAAACAAGAATACAGCATATAGACCAGACACAGCTCATATGTAGCTGAGATGTAAATGATAAATGGGCTCTGTTGTATTGCACTACTACTTCCTGTTAAGCAGAGTATCTTAGACAGAGATGTCATCCTGCAGAAGTGGGAGTAAATTAAAATTTTAACCAATAAACCCTCCAAAATCTTTAAGCACTTGTCAGTGATCCTTCCCTGCACTAAGTCCCGCCAAAACCATCCAGTTTCAACAGGAAATACATCAAATCAATAAAGTAAAAGTTCATTTCAAGGGTGTTTCACTATTCAAATATGTAATGAGTCAATTATTGTTTGGTCAGCAAAATGCATCATCACAGTGAACACAGGCTGCTGGCGACTAAAGCTGTACAGGAGAGATGGAGGAATTATTTTTTCCACGGGGTGTGAATGACTCGTTTCATGAAGCATTTGACGCCACTGTGACGGAACCAATCTGAGGACCAATCAAAATGGAATAAACGAGCAAATCACCATGGTGTTTTGGGTCCTTGAGATGCTGAAAGATGCTGCTACAATGACTTCACTGGAAGTCTGCAGACAGCTTTTTAAAAAAAATTAAAAAAAAAAAAAAAAAAAAAAAAACCTGGTTAAGCCACTGCAAAGCTTATTAGTCAGAGGAGAATCTGTACCATCCCTGTAATGTACTTACAGCTTCACAATTCAGCTCTTATAATAATCTGGTGTATATACGAGTTTCTATAATTAGTAACCGCACAATGTTGGCATCTTGGCAACAATGTAAAATTTAAAGGCCCTGATGGCTCGCTGATATTAGAGGCCAAAAGTGCAGTTACTCGAATCATGGAGATTAATGTCCATAAATAATAATAATAATAATCACAATTGTACGGCTTAATTATACTTGGGAATTAAACGTTCATTCCAATATCGTGTCTCAGCCTGTGAACCAGCCAGCCACACTTCCGGTAGATGGAAAAGCCGCTGAAACAGCATCTGGGCGATGAGCAAAATCCTAGAAAAATCATGTCGCCATGTTTCCATTACTGATATCTGAGTCAGGGTTTCCGCTACATGTAATTGATCGTGGCGCACCGCCACGGCTAAATAAAAGCCGCCACGGCTTGGGAATGATGATTTTTTTTTTTTTTTTTCGGGTGTTAACACAATTTAAAGTATATTGTATGAATGACCTGTGAAAACGACCCTACATACACACATAGCATATATTTGCGCACATATACTTACTATGATCAGAGTTTTAAATGATACATTAAATATCACGACATGTTACACTACGCCGCAATTAATTTTATTTTGAAAACGCACCGGAGTTATCACCCCCCTGCTTTGTCCTACTGCTGGGCGCTTTTTCGGGTTGTGGATGGCTTGTGGCTGGGGCTTCTGCAGTGTTCCTGGTAGTATTTGGGGGGCAGGAGCTGCTACAGGAGCGTCCTCTGGCTCGGCCCTCTCACCTGCCATGACTCCACTGAGAGGCCGAGTGAGAGGACGTTCCTGTAAAGTTACCGGGCGGTTGCGCAACCATGACCGGGGCATCAAAATGCGTGTTGTTAAAAAAGCCTGTTGTTAGCGTTAGCTAACGTCCGCTAAAGCTAACGTTAGCGTCCCTAAAAATGCCGGCTAAAAAGTGTGTTGTTAGCGTTAGCTAGCACGTTAGCATTAGCTTGGTAGTGTTGGTCGTGTTGCTAGGGACGCCTAGTGCCCGGCTGTTTGCTTTCTGTTGACACTACATCGCGCCGAGAGTAAATCCAGTCAGCACCAAGTAAACCCCAAGCCCCACCCAGGTTTGGTTTTTCTCAGCATCAATGGGCCACCTCTGGCTGAGTTGAACTACAATAGAGCCTTAGAGCTCTTTTTAAAAAAAAAAAAAAAAAAAAAAAGAAAGAAAAGATGAAGTGCTCTCAGCCAGGCTGCACACTGCCAATAATACAGTCTTGCAATATGTAGCAATGTAAATAAATGTGTTTCTGTTACATGCTAACACATTTGGTCCTGTTGGCTTGCTTGTCCCCCCCCCCGGGGGGACATTATGGTTGGGGGGGGGGGGGGGGGGGGGGGGGGGGGGGGGGGGTTCGTCCACCTCAGCACCACAGTTTCAAAAAATCCTGGGGGAAACCCTGTGAGTCATGACTGGATGTACTGGTTTTGGGGGAAATCCTCTGATACCGTTAACTTACTCTAGTTTGGTGCTGGTACCTTTATCCCATCTCAGTATTAGGCTACAGCACTGGAGGAGACGCTGCTCTGATGCACAAAATGATCACATCAATAATACAAGCAATCTCCTGGATCACTGAGCCGGCTGATTGGTTCATCAATCACGGGACACGACCAGTCAGACCTGAGTGTCTCTGGCGCTTGTCGACTTCTTGGACGTGAAAAATCTCATTTCAGAAAGTTGGCTATTCTTAAACTCCGTTGAATAGTCAGTATATTCCGCACAAAAATAATAACTTGTCACACGCAAATGCTATTTCGTCGGTGTCTCGTTTCTGTATCGTCATGTATTTGCAGCTAAAACAAGGACGCTGACATGAGGAGGAAATTGTACAAACGCCAGAGCAAACCTGAACAAACGTGGCGGCTGTGAAATGTTTCATGTTCAGTCTTTGGATTGGTTTAATCTGAATGAGGTTGTTGGAGAAATTCGATTAACATTTTCATGCATTTTTGAGGAGATGTGAAAACAGGTCTCATTCGGTTTTGACAGAAAATGTAAAAACAGGAGCTAACTCAGGTTTGGTGGTCCAACAAGGTTTAGTGAGCATGGAGGTTACAAGAGGATCAGTTTGTATTTTGGGGTGAAGAGTTGAATGAGTTTGTTTACATTCAGGCTCACAGCTGACAAGTGAATAGAAGCACAATTTACAATAATAAAAAACAGAAAAATATGTATAAATTCATGCTCATACATAAACATTCACAACTACGACCATACACTTACCATGCATGCATTTCAGAATACAATAATCAGAAATCAGAATCAGAAATACTTTACTGATAACTCTGATTTCTGATTTTAAAATATCATAAAACAGCAAAATACAGCAAACACACTAAAAAGAAAAAAACAAATAATCAAAACCCCAAAGACTTCAGCTATCCATCTTTTGTTCAGTTCAATTATAGAACTGTACAAAGTACAAAGTACAAAGTGGTCTCACATGTTTAACCTTATATCTATAAAATCTATATACCCCATAAACATTTCTGCTGATCTTCCCCAAAGCGAGCAGTGGTATTTTAGAACTGCCATATCATTTTTCCTCCCTTTTCTCCGGCCGTCGGTTTCCATTCATTCCACTATAATATGAAAATGAACTTGTTGCAAAATAATTGAAGGACTGATAGACACTTTAATATGAATTTCTAATGTACACACTTTTAGATTTCTTCTTTTCCTTTTCTATTTCTTATAATTTCACTTTGCATATAGATACTTTTCCCTAGAGAATTTGACAAACTGCAACTGACCTAATTTCCCCTCAGGGATCAATAAAGTATTTCTGATTTCTGAAACGGGCCAAGCAACTCAAAAACACCAGTACGGTCCTTTAATGCTGCTTTTTAGTTCCACCTTCCACGAGAAGTGCTTCCAGCGTCTTTTTTGACAGTGTTATAATTAACACCAACTACTTGCTGGATTACTCTGGCACATCCCTCATACACACACACACACACACACACACACACAGAGAGAGACTAACACACACAGAAACACACCAACCTCGTCCAAATTTACAGTAAAACTCCACAAACTTTACTGGCTTCAAGTGCACGTCACATACCGCTGACACTTCAGTGATAAATCAATAATGGCAATAAAAGAGCTTATCCCTCCCTCTGCTCAGGCCAATTCAATATAGAGTGTATTGCCTAAACTTAAGTGGTAATAATCAATAACAGAAAATAATAAATCTGTCTTTGTGTGAGTGTGCGCACACTGTACAGCCTGTGTGTGTGTCTTGTGTAATCTGTGTGTATATGCTGCAACAGAGGAAAGGATGATGCTCAGTTTGGTGTTGGTATAAATAGCTTATGGTAAGAACACACACACACACACACACACACACACACACACACACACACACACACACACATACACTCAGGGTATTTCGAAGTCCCTGCATGCCACATAGCTGGGTAATCCCTGGGTAGTCTCAGCCTGTTCAACCTGTTCTACAGAGAAGGTACACACTCGCTGGAGCCGGAGGGATGACAGACGCAGCGACACACTGAGATTTCTTTCATTTGTCCGCCACAAATCTGAATGCTGTGGGATTTAAAAAAAAAAAAAAAGCCGGGACAAAGTCCTTGATTCTGTTTTCTTGATTCAAACAGCTGGAACAGAATTTTAAAAGTGTGCTTATGTATATCACTCATAACCTGGATGATGATAGAAACTAGCTTCAGCATTTGATAAAAGTTAGCTTTAATCGAGTCCGCACGAAAAGAGTCCCACATCAGGAAGACTTTTTTTGTTTGTTTCAATGCCTAGTGATCAGTTTATTGTTAAAAGCAAATGGCATATTTCAACATTATGTGTCTGTCAAAGCGAGTACAATGAAGCACTAACACATTAAAAAGAAGACTGTGGTTGACCTCCATTCTTGGGAGCTGCCATCATCTCACCATGTGGGATTTGTTCTGCAAGTTTCAGCTTCTGATGCATTACTGGGGGATGAGCTGAGTAAGTCAATGATTTCGACAGCAGTTTTTCCAAAATCGGAACTTGGGTAAGGAACTGGTCATGAATGCAGAATTTGGGAGGACAAAGGAAAATGTTTAATAAATGATGCTCACTTCACAACAAAACACAACCCTTGACTGGAAACAAGAAGGAGCTCAACATTCACACCTGCAGAACTGCGTTTGCCTGTTCTATTCCTCTGGTTTCTGATCTGTTTTTCGGTCACACCTTGGCAAAATGAATCAAAACACTGACAGGCAGGCATAGACATTAACATACACATAATACAAAAGCTGTGCCATCACCAAGAAAAATTATTTTTGTCCAAGACCTAGACATACCAAACCAACATCAAAGAACCTGAAGTAACAAAGGCCAACTGAGTTACCTCGTTACCCGTGTTGGGGCCAAAAAGTTGCACTTTAACACGCCGCATGCTAGTAAATAGTAAGGGAATGTGAGAGGAAACAACTCTCCATACCAACAGGTGGCAGTAGACTGTGTTCATCATTCAAAAAGGGAAACCAGAAGACCCAGGAATGCAAATATACAAATGAAATAAAACAAAGCAGCATTTGCTCACTCTTTTCACACGACTCTTGGTCACCACAAAACGTTTTGTAATACAGCTTCTCCTCATCCAGAATATGTCTGATAAGAAGTTACAAAGGACACTGCTTGGCCTTCCGTTTCTCTTCTCGCACACTGATTCGCTAAGCTCAGAGTGACCTCTCTCACTGAATTGATTCAACATGCTCAACTGGCCGAAAAGTCACCAAAATGGGTCTAACTAGTGCTAACGGTGCAGGATACACTGCGACAAACCAGGGCCACAACACTAAGACAGCCAAACACTGGCTGATGACCAGCCGCCAGCTTGGTGTTTCATTGTCTTTACACAGAATCAGAGAATCCAATTTTTGTCTCTGTTGAAAATAAACATACCTATTTTACCAAATAAACCTGAAATTTGGAGAAACAGCCTGGGAAAAGTCTACCCACCAATCCCTGCTTCAGATCGGTGACTCAAGTTGCATGACGGGTGACGTTTGCATGGTTGTAGATCTAGTCTACTTTCCATACTTTTTTCACAGTTTCTAGGTTATTTGTAGCCCAGTGGCATTGTTCTCACCTGGCCACACACTGCAAACTAAAAGCAGCAAACACTGCAGGCTGATTAAACCGCTCAAAGCAAACTAAGTGTGAACACAACCTGAATAACATGACGTATGGTGCTCTGTTCATATTTGATCACACCGAGGAGTTGAACTTTCTCAAGGATATTGTCATGTAAAGCAGTGGTTCTCAACCTAGGGTTCTGGACCCCGACTGGGTGGGTCACAAGATAATTAAAGTGTAGGGGAAAGAAAAAACATTTTGATTATGCTAAATTATGATAATTTTTTCATATTTAACTATTTGTGTATGCTCTTTGGGAGTCATTTTAAGATGCAAGGCCTCCACTGATAATTAAGCCAATTTGGTTGGACTGTTCACCGATCTGCATATGCAGCCTGAGACACGAGCACTGGCTTGGCAAGTTTTCATTCCAGCCAAAACCTCAACCAGGTGATTTCACTGATGACCTCACCTTCAAGCAGGAGGAGGAACTACGTGAAAATCAGCTGGTGGAGTTTTGGTTGGAATGAAAACCTGCAGCCTCTCGGCCCTCCATGGCACGTGGTTCCCCGGCCGTGTCCTAAGGGATCACGAGCCAAAAAGGCTGAGACCTGCTCATGTAAAGTGTGAATGTGAACTGTAAAAGCACCAAAGATAACCACACAGTACAGTGCTTGTATTAAAGGGAGCTAAAGACACACCTATTTAGACAGGCATTTATGTAATCCTGTATGCACTAGGTTTGAATTTTCATATATATATACATGGTGTTTTTATATCTATTTTATACATTGTTTTTCATATGTATTCTTCTGCACATATTATATGTTTTAATGCTGTTTTAACTTGTATAGGTGCCTCAGGTGACCATTCTCATTTTTTCATTTTTTCTTTGTATTTTTGCAGTGCTGTTGTACAGCACTTTATGACCTGTGTCTGTGAAAAGCACCATACAAATAAATTTTACTTATTTTTACTTATATGACAGCATCATTTCATGGCAGCCACTGGTGACAATACCATCTTACACTATCTCAGCGGGCTGAATGTCACTGCAGAAATTAGGGTTAGATGTTAGAGGATGGAGGTGGCTGGTCTGCCACTGTGGTTAAGAAGTTGCCCTGGAGTTACGGGAAGTGAGCTGAAAGGTCACTCTCTGCAAAATAACCCTGAAATGCTGCTCCTTGTTTTCATCAAAAAAACAAAAGAAGCAAACAGTAAACCCTGTTAGAAATGAAAGACATCTAGAAACCTGTGGAAAAGAAAACCAGTGGGATGTGTTATCACACATGAAGCCATCACATCTTCTCTTACCTTGCCGGTCTTGTGGTCGAACCACACCAGAGCGTGGTTCCTGGACAGCACCTTGCAGTCGAAGGTGGCGTTGTTCTGCGCTGGGCGACACCGGGCCACCGACCGGCCGATCTTGACCGGCTCGTCCAGGTAGACATGCCGCTCCTGGAACGGGTGTGAGTTTGGTCGGCAGGCGAACACGGCCAGCGCTGAAGGCATTGATGACGGCTTGAGAGTATTACTCCAACCAGACACGAAAGACAAGGTTTCTTGATCCAGAGTGGCAGGCTTCGGTTGTAATCCCCAATGTATAATTTACGATATCTGTGGCCTGTGTGTAGGCAGGATTGGTTAGTTCTCTAACTTCTAGGCACTAACTAATACACATTTTCTAGTGTGCACAGCCTGGGCTGCAGTGCTTTTCCAACTCTGATTCAAATAGACTCTCCTATACTTAAAAAAAAAAAACAAAAAAAAAAAAACAATCTAACAGGTATAAAAAAGACAAGACATTCTGCTTGCTGGCTGCCTACCCACGCTACATAACGACACTTATATTTGACAACAGGCACTATGTACAGACCAGGGTGCCATGTGTCAAGACATACATGACTGAGTATAGCTCTGACAGCCTCCAGCGTCCATCAAACTAGTCCAGCTCAGGAGCAGGCAGGGGGGAGCAGGCTGGGCTTCAAGCTCATCAAGTTACCAACTGGAAGTGATCAATCAGCTAACGCCCAATAAGTCTGATTATTGATTATTTAAGCTGCCAGTTATCAATTCAGGTGGCAGGCTGTCTAATCCCTGCTGGGGGCGGTGAATGAAACTAGTATTGCGCGGTTTCCAGTGGTGTAAGTCTGGTCTTGCCACAAGCTAGAAGCAGGCACACACCCTCAGTATGCAACACGCCAGCCGGTTCACCCACGGGTTGGCGTTAGCTAATGTGTCACCTGTAATCTATCAGTCATTTCACTGCATGTCACACCTTGCTGACCTTGCAGCCTGGATAGAAGGGAACCTTTGCTGGCTTACCTACCACTCCCTCCACAGAACACCTACCAGATAGCTAAAGATAACTAGCTAGACAGGACGCTAACAACACCCCTGAGTTTAACAACATGAAGCATTAAAATCAACTGAGGTTCAGCAAAGTAAAGCAGTAAATCTCCACTGTCAGCCCGAAGCGGTTAGCAGATAGGCTTCAGGATCACAAACACTTAGTGGGGATGAATTTGAGGGATTAGCAGACCTTCTTCAGCAACTAAAATGCTAATTGGCTAGCTCGCTACCCCCTGACGTCGGCCAGCGTTATCTGGCGAACTACCAGCTAGCTAGGCTAAGCTAGGCTAGGCTAGGCTAGGCTAGGCTAGTGAGTTGCTTGACAAACTTGTTATCCAGATCCTCAAATGTTTTCTCCCCACCCTCCTCGACCAGTTCGCTTACCGAGTGGAGGTGAAAAGCCATCCCTGCCTCCTGCAGCCAAAAAAGAAGCAAGCTAATTCGCCTTTAAGCTACTGAGAGACTCTGCGAGCGAACGTTAACGTGAAGGTGGTCCGCTAGCAGCCCGCTAGCAGTTAGCGGCTAGCGGCTAACCGGCTAACTGACAGTCAGAACAGAAACAGACGCGGAAAATGAGGCGAGTTTCCTGGCTCCGCACACATCACACCAGCCCGATTATCTTCCCAGAAAATCCTCGTTGCGAGCCGCAAATTGCGCCGTCGTGGTCTATTTCAGTCCAGCTCGTGTTTGCCGCGGTGGTTTGGACTCAGAGCTGCCGCATTCCCACTGTTTTCTGGAAGGAATCTGGAAGAAGTTGTCCTCCTCCGCAACTAGCCGCCGCCATACTGAAAGTAGAGCGCAGACGGGGCGCGTGCAGCAGCCGCTCCGCGAGCCCAGGAGACCGCTGTGCCCTGCCGCGGCACCAAACACATCACATCTGCATTTGACATCATGTGCAATTCATTTTACATTTTTTTTAACGGATCAATTTGCCGTTTTCCAAATGAACCTCAGTTTACAGATTCGAAACCACTGTAAGGATCTTGAACAGTATACAGAGACACACGTGAGAGGAAAACCACTGAAATTTTATCAATCCACCTTTAAAGTCTGACGTTTTCCACAGCGTGTCAGGGCCATTGTACGGAGAAAAAAATACTTTGGTAACTTTATGAGAAGAAAACTCATATTCTCTGAGAATAAAGCGGTCATTTATGAGGGGAAAAAAATCACAAATTAATGAGGAAACAAAATCAGAGACTTTCTAGTCACAAATTTGCATTTCAAAAAACTCAGAAAGTCTAAGATGAAAGTTGTAAAGTTATGAGAGAAAACTCACAAATTTATGGGGGGAAAAATCAAATGCTGAGATTATTTGGTAGAAAATAAAAACTGGGAAAACTAGTTTTTCCTCTCCTGTGGGATTTAGTACCGAAATCCTGGTGTCCTTTGAGACTGTTAACAGTGATGTTGGACTCTAAATATAAACTTGAACTTGAACTTGAACTTGGTGATTTGAGCCCAGAATCACAATCTCCTCCTCAACATCTGGACTTTGAAGAGATGTTGCCGTGACTTGGGCCGATTCAGAAGAAAACAATCTGGTGATTCTGGGCTCAGATCAGCAGGATTTCCTTGTTACTAAATCCTGTAGTGTGTGTTTGTGGTTTAAATCTGCCGTGGTTAATGAGCAAGGACGTTTGTTCATTCTGACTGGGAAGCCAAAAAAAAACAAAAACAAACAGAAAACATGGTTACAGCTGGAAACAAGGAGGAGGAGGAAGAGAAGAAGAAGCAGAAACAGAAAGAAGAGAATGTGCTCAGGATCAGGTTGTTGTTTCACACTGATGGAGCTGGACTGACCCTCTGACCACAGGACGGGGTTTTATTGCATTGCTCAGGGGGAACACAATTTAAAAACTTTGAGAGCCACTGTTCATAACAATGTCATCAAAAGGTTCTCATATGAAAGGTAATAATTTGGATGCTCTTGGCATCAGGTTGAGTCTTCAGGCTGAGGCGAAGGTGTGTCTTGTCTCCTCTCCTGCTTTTAATGTTCATGGACAAGACGCCAAGGCACAGCTCAGATCTGCAGAGTGTCTGTTTTGCTAAGGATTTGCTGAGGATGATCCCATCATCCTCATCATCATCATCCTCATCATCCTCATCATCATCACTGCTGACAGCTCACAGATGATGTCATCCAGGATGAGGGTCACACCTGGATGAGGGTTATTTATCTCCAAAATCTGAAGGCTCAGTTTTCTGTGTGGTGTGAGCCTTTCTGTCCAGTGGAGGAGTTCAGGCATCTCAGCACCTCAGTGTGTGGAGGAGAGATGATGTGAGACTGACCCGCAGTCAGCTTACCACACAGGCAGAGCTCTCAGAATATACTGGTTCTTAAATGGTTCTTCAAAATAAACTCTGGTTCTACAAAGAACCACCACCAGATGAAGAACCTCTTTATTTAGAAGCCGGTTCCTCACACTCTGTATGTGGTTCTTTAAAGTCCTAAAGGTTCTTCATGTTTATTGGAGTTATTTGGTGGCGGCAGGAGCTAACAATTCTTATGGATTAATGTGCAGATTATTTCCTCAGTGAATGGATGAATGTCTCGCTCTATAAACCGTCAGTAAACAGAAAGAAATGCCACAGCGTCACAGCTGACATTTTTAATAGCTCGTCTGGAACCCAGTGAAGGAACAAAGAACGTGAGAACCGGCTCAAAGAGCCTTTTATTCTGAAAAATGACCATAGAACCATTTAAAAAAGGTTATTTACAGAACTTCACACACTGTACGTGGTTCTTTAAACAACACGAAATCAACAACTTTGTTAAGTGACTGCGAACACAACCCAATACCATGTGAGTCTGCAAGTGATGACAGAGAAAAACACACAGGACATGACAGGCACGTTTCACACGTATCTACCGATCACCGAATCCACTGTAACATATCTGCAGGGTATGAAAAGTCACTAGGCCTGGGCAGAGCCGGTTGTTTAGGGCCACAGCCACCAGAGGGGCCACACACTCACTGTGACTCTGTGTTTCTGCTCTTACCATAGACTGTATAACTATACTCTGACAAACACTGCAGTGTCGGACTTTCACAAATAAAGTCTGTGTTGTGGCGGTTAAATGCTGCTAATTAACCCTTTGTTCACCTTCCTGCTTCCTCGCTCAGACTGTAGTCGGAACGCACCAGGAGACTTATTTTCTGCTGCAGGGCCCAAGTTGGTAGCAAACTTCGGGGCTGAGCCCCTTTTCTTTCTGGCCGAGTGGCCAAGTAACACACAAACCGGGCTGGAGTCTTGAGGAGTTCCCGCATTTATTTTTCTGATAAAAGCTCTAAGTGCACACACCTGATTTCTTCTGTTTGCAGCTTCCTTTACAACACGCTTGGCCCCGGTCGGCAGCTTTACCGAGACACACACACACACACACACACACACACACTCCATAGCGCACTGGACTGTCCCTTAAAGTGGCCACAGCACCTGTAGAACACCTTGATTCCAGCCTCAACATGGATCCTAAACGGAAATGTAGGAGAGGCGCTTACGGGCCAAAAAAGAGAAGATTGCTAACATGAGTAGGATGCATCATCATTTATGATTCATAAAGGCTACAGTGGGTTTGTTAACTAGCACCCAGTGTTTTCTTGCAACATGAAATATTGGTGATTTGGTTTATTATATTAATAAACAATCTATCAGATGTCCACATTGCCCCAAATTGTTTCAGACTAATGACTAGCTTTGTAAATGTAAATCTTTGTAGCTCATATTTTGACATTTTAATTGGAAAATTTGCAAGTTTTGAAAACAGTGTGTTTGTGGTGTGATTGATATATAAGCCTGACAGAGACATGTAATGTACCTTAAGTGCCTTATATTTAAGAATAAAAAAAATTATTGAAATCCTAATCTTTTCAGGGGCATTACTGCAGCTCTTTAGCACATCTACTGCTGCAGCAGAACAAACATCATCTTCAGCTTCTTGCTTTGGACTATAGTTTATACTTTTGCACTTTTAACTTTATTCTGAATATTTTGCACTCAAGTTGATTGTTTATTGTTACTTGTTTTGTTTTTTTTATAAGGTTTGTTTGTTTGAATATGTTCACTGTATTTAGCATTTTGAATATTTTTGGTTGGGTTTTGTAACTCCTTACATTTTCATATATTTTAATATACATTGTTTAAAATAAATTGTTCATTTGTCCATCTCTGGTGTGTGTGTGTGTGTGTGTGTGTGTGTGTGTGTGTGTGTGTGTTCATATTGCATGATTTGATGGTTATGCTGGATGTGTTTTGGGGCCACAAACAAAATCTTGTTTAGGGCCACCCTAGTCGTAGGGCCGGCTCTGCCTATTGACCCTTTGCACGTGACGTCACGTTCCAGTCGCGCGAAATATGAACGCCATGACGGACGGCAGAAGGAAAGTGGACGTCAATTTAAGACACAGAGGCGCGTTATAGTTTGTGACATTCCATGGTTGAAAATAGTTTTTTAATTTACTTTTATGGTGGTAAGATGGTGATTTCCGTGCAGTGTGCCAACAGGCAAGGCTGTAAGCCTAATCTAGCCTTTTACAGGAGACCTTTTGATGCGGACAGAAGACGGCGACAGGTAGCTGCTAACAATCGTAAGGACTGACAGCCCTCCAAATACTCCCAGATCTGCAGCGAGCATTTTTTACAAGGTCAGTTTCATATTAAAACGTTATCAGACTTATATAACCTTAGCTATGTTAGAGTCAGTCAAAACAAACTCAGTGTAGTTAGCTAACGTAGCTACCGTTAGCTAACAAACTCAAGTAGGGTTTGTTTACTAGTAGCGATGCTAGCTAGCTACTAACGTTAGCTAGCTAGTCCTTCTCAGGACTCTGTTCGTATTAGCTGGCACTCCTAATTCAGCAATAAGCCCCGAGAAGCCGTGGGTTACAGTGGTTTTATAACAGCTTAGGGGCGTTCTAAGGCACGACGCGCAGCCGCTGTAAAATCACTGTAACCCACGGCTTCTCGGGGCTTATTGCTGGCTAGTCCTGAGAAGGACTAGCTAGCTAACGTTAGTAGCTAGCTAGCATCGCTACTAGTAAACAAACCCTACTTGAGTTTGTTAGCTAGCGGTAGCTACGTTAGCTAACTACACAGTTTGTTTTGACTGGCTCTAACATAACTAAGGTTATATAAGTCTGATAACGTTTTAATATGAAACTGACCTTGTAAAAATGCTCACTGCAGATCCGGGAGTATTTGGACGGCTGTCAGTCCTTACGATGGATAGCAGCTACCCGTTAGTGATGGGTCGGTCGCGAACGAACCGGCTCTAACAGCCGGCTCTTGGAGGTGAACGACGGGAGCCGGTTCCTGATTGGGAGCCGTTTTTTTTTTTTTTTTTTTTTTTTTTCGGGAGCCGATTGGTTATTTTTTCTGCGAAAGCCGCATGTGATTGGTCAAGATGTGGGCTACCGTCTCTGTGTCCAATCGTAGCCTAGGCTATATGTCTGTGCTGAGCGCTTCACCCCAGAGCGGCAGTTACACACACACACACACACACACACACACACACACACACACACAGAGAGAGAACACACATGAACAGGAGAACAGGAGTGGGGGAGACAAGAGAGAAAGAGAGCGAGGGGCAACAAGAAGAGACAACACGAACGCGCTGGAAAGGTGTAGGCTAGTTAAGAAAATTAGTGACCGCAGGGAAAGGAGTACAATCTGGACCCATTTCAAATTTAATGACAATAGAAAGGCAGAGTGTAGGGTCTGCAAAAAAAAAGAAAATCTTATCGAGCCGCTCCACAAACAACCTGCACAGGCACATGAGACCTGTCCACCCTCAGTGCAGTGGGAAGAAAAAACACAAGCAGTTGAACCTGATATTAATGAAGGTGAAGTGTGTCTACTGCAACTGTTGCAGTGTCTACAGCAACTCAATTCAACTGTAAATAGTTAAAAGTTTGTTTTGTATTTTATAATTAAGTTTTTGTAGCACTGTATAGAGTGAATAAATAAAGGCATATTTATATAATAAACATATAAATAAAAAAAAAAACATAACGCATGTTTTTTTTACATTAGTAATTCATTTTGCACATAATTTTACATTATTGTTGGTAATAAATTAATTTAAGCAACAAAAAAATCTGAAGAGCCGTTTGGGAGCCGAAAGAGCCGGCTCTTTTTAGTGAGCCGAGCCAAAAGAGCCGGTTCTCTAAAAAGAGCCGGAATTCCCATCACTACTACCCGTCACTGTCTTCTGTCCACATCAAAAGGTCTCCTGTAAAAGGCTAGATTAGGCTTACAGCCCTGCCTGTTGGCACACTGCACGGAAATCACCATCTTACCACCATAAAAGTAAATTAAAAACAATCTACAACGACGAAGTGTCACGAACTACAACGCGCCTCCTTGTCTTAAAATGACGTCCACTTTCCTTCTGCCATTCGTCATGGTGCCGCCTCCCATGTCACGTGATAATTGTGACATGTCTGCAAAGGGTCAATATGCAGGGGCGCCGTAAATGGGTGAAAAGTTATGACAGAGCCTGTCTACGACGAGCCTTGCCACTCTCCATTAACCCCCATTGTATCAAACTTGGTTGCAGTTCCACCGTAATTCCACTGGGGGTGATCGCGGGCGAGTGCAGAATGAATGAGGCTCTATGGAGCTAAACGGCTAAATTTGTCTCTTACAACTGTTTATGGTTGAAAAATCGCAAATAATGTTGTAGCTTCTGAAAGTTCAATATGGATTATAGCTGCTGTGCAGCGATGGGTCGGGTCCGGGCAGTTTTAAGCAATTCTAAGCAACAAGCAGAAGAATATGAACTTAAACTGAACTGATTGACACACCTGAGGCCTGCACCATAAAGCTGGATTTCGGCTTAGCGAGCTAACTTCAGGCTTAACCCTGGCTTTTCTGTAACATAAAGGTGGCTTACTCTTTATTGGGCTACGTTGCCGTGGTAACATATGCTGAACACCTAACCTGCTCCGGAGCAGGTTAAGTTCAGGATAAGAGCTCAGCAGGTAGAAAAGCCCCACCTACTGACCAGTCATCTCTCTTGGAAAATGGCCTGCCCATTTTCCCTTTCTTCTTCTTTTATAAAAGTAAAATTAATACATTTTACAATTCTTCTTGTATTTTTTTTTTTTTTTTTTTTTTGTTACTCATGACTGCACTGTCCAACCAAAAATTGATCTTGTAGACTGATCTAGCCTAATGATTTTTTTTTTTTTAATGTTTATGAAAATAAATGAGGGGAATTTAATTCAGAGGGTTAAATAAAAGTTTGATAAAATACACGCCAGCCTCTGGGCTCCTTTAGGTTTCCATTAGTTTGCTCATATTTAGTATTTAGGGGGTCTGCCCTGAAAAGTCCACATGGGAGTTGGTGCTAAATGTTTTACAGTCTTTAAGTGACAGTGAAATAATATTTTAACCAGCAGAATAAACACGAGGCGTCAGATGGTTTATAAAATGAAATATCAAAACCAGTTGAATCAAAGTGACGATTCTGCTGAAACTCAAACTGAGGGCAGCGGCCCAGCGAGGGTCGCCCCTCACTGTGAGAGAGGGCCAGTTCCTCTGCAGGAGTGCACGGCTGAGTGGGAGACACATTAATTTACTGAACACACACGTTACTGTAGTCAGATCTACTTGTGCCGTCATGGTGGGGAAGTCAGATTATAATCCCACTTATTTACGCACTGACACAGTTGGCGATTTTTTGCCACCATTCCTTGCGGCTTTTGGCAGCTGCAACTGTGTTGCTTTTTGCCTGGATTATTGATTTATATTCCTCGTATTTATTAATGATTATTGTCTACTCCTCGGTTGTGACGTATGCGGCTCGGATAGATTTTTCCATGTCTGTGATTGGTCGCCTCCAGCAAACTCTGCCCTTTTTATGTGAGCGCACACAGATCTAGATTGGAAAAGCCTGGGTTGAATTAGTGAGTTGATAACCGGCTTTATGGTACCGAAAATCCTGAATGCTGATGTCTCGTTAAGTGAAGCCAGATAAATTAATCCTATGTTAATCCAGCTTTATGGGACAGGCCTCTGGTAAGAAAAGGGCAGGACACAGGCCTGGAGGGGACAGATGATTGGCCAAGACACAACAAAGACATGCAACATGGGGGCGGGGCTAATGAGACAATGCAGGGCAGGTGTGACGACAAACAAGCTGACAAGACTATGGAGGAACAATAGGGACAAAATGAACATAGCAGACTAAAATATAATAAACATTATAGCTGCTGTTGAGAAGGTCAGCAACTCATGGTCAGTTTCCTGCACAGGTATCCCATTCACAGATCACATGCACAGTCCCTGTCTGTTACTTTGCGCACGAAGAGCATGTGAACACGCATGGATCACACATGAACAGACACCGTCAGGACGCTCTGAACCAATCAGACATCAGACTGGCTGTGTGAACTGTCTGCCGCGAGCCGATGAAAAAGTTTTTTCATTCACCGCAGCAGCTTCTGGATTTAATTCATTCATCTCTGTCGTTCGGACTGTCTTTTCACTTACCGCTGCAGTTTTCTGGACTTTTCTTGCTTCATTTTGTTGAATTACTCCTTCCTGTGCGTTCATGAGAAAAAACCACACATGTATACACACAATTCAGAGTACTTCAACTTCCAATAATAAATGAGTGGCATCTCAATGAGAGTGTGTGTGACTTGGATTCATTAAGCCATCATCATTCCTGTTCTTACCGGACAACCTGTGGAGAGTGTAGAGACAGTCACAGAACCAGCACCTAAGGGTTCATTCATCCAGTCATTTAGAGGTCACAAGTTTGGTACTCAGTAAACCAACGCCTTTTTACAGCTGCTGTGCAGCAATGGTCGGGGCCAGGCAAGTTTAGGCAATTCTGAGCAACAAGTAGAGAATAGGAAGACGAAAAGAAAGGTGGCATTCTTATGTGCATTTTGTATCAGCTGAGACTTGAACTCACAGTTTCTGGCATAAAGGACAACACTCTATCT
Source organism: Myripristis murdjan (assembly GCF_902150065.1). Classification (NCBI taxonomy): domain Eukaryota; kingdom Metazoa; phylum Chordata; class Actinopteri; order Holocentriformes; family Holocentridae; genus Myripristis; species Myripristis murdjan. The sequence continues at coordinate 37,106,709 of NC_043984.1, forward strand.
CACTGAGCTTGGCAAGAGTCGTTTCACAAATTGACTAAGACAGTCACATGACAGCAGCCGCCTATGCATGGAAAGGCAGATTTCAAACCACTGTAAAATAAATAAATAAGTCATCAAGACAAAAATCTGACGATGATCTGGCATGCGACTGGACCTTTGTGCAAAGTTTGGTGAATTTTCGCACGTGGGAATGTTGCACAAGCTGAGGCTTGAACTCACAATCTTTGACGCCGAGGCCTGGCCTCTACCTCACTGAGCTAAAACTTCACATGCAGCTTCACAAACTGACTGAGCCAATCACTGACCTGCAGCACAGCAGGCAGCCATGCATGGAAAGGCAGATTTTAAACAGCTGTCAAAAATTCAGTTATTAAGACAAAAATCTGAAAATACACATATTGCATCTAGACAGCATGGAGATGTTGATCATTTGTTTTTAACAATGATTGATTTGCTCCATAACTGAAAAACTGATGTTTAAAAATGCCATTTTTGCATTGACTCCAATTGTTCACATGAGAACAAAATTCAAAATGCTGTCAAAAATTCAGTTTTTGAGATACACATTTGAAATTTGCCACACATCATTTACCATGACTCTAGAATTTTGTCCATTTTTTTCATGAACATTGAAGATTTATTTAGTGAGAATTTGCAGGTATATGTTTACAGTACCATTTACAGTCAAACATTTTGATGCACTGTAGGCTCAATTTTTGTTAAATCAAAAATCTGAGAAACAATGTTTGTGTAGGACAGTCTGAAGATGGTCTGTATCAATTTTTGTGTCAATTGAGCAAAAATTGTGGGAGGAGATAGGTTTAATAAGTTTTACAGTTTTTGAAAAAAACAGAGTGATGGACTTCATAATTTGCAATAGGTTTGAGCGCACAAAAGTTTCTTCAGTATTGGGGCTACAGTTTGATGAAAGTTGTGAAGTTGTAGCACATATGGTTGATTTGTTATGAATTTTCAAAGTTTTGAACTTTAGAGGCTTGCTATAGCACCACCATCAGGACTATTGGCTTGAGTTTGCAGCTGAGGTAATCTGGCATGGGACTGGACCTTTGTGCAAAGTTTGGTGATTTTTCACCAATGGGAAGTATGATTTCCTTGGAAGAAGAAGAAGAGGAAGAAGAAGAAGAAGAAAGAAGAAGAAAGAACACGTAGGAATACAATAGTGTCCTGGCAGCATAGGCTGCCAGGACACTAATTATAGGTTAAAAGTGAAATTAGCGAGAACTTATATCCTTTCAGTTTCCTACAGGTTGGCCTATTGTTGGCCATAACATGCTAGCATTTGCTAATGAATGCTGATTGGTCAGTGACGGACTTGCGTCTGTTTACGACGAGGGATCCCACTTGATGGCACCGGATGACCAAGAGAAACGGGAAACCCCACTCTTAAGGAGGACTTTTCCATCAAAGTTGATATTTGTGTATACAGAGAATGTCTAATATAGCACAGACGGGCTCTCTCGAGTGTCTCCGTCTGCTCTCCGGAGACGGGCTCTGGAAATCGCCGTAAAGCAGCACCTCTCAATGTGTGACGTCATCACACTTTTTGAACGGCTTTTTAGAACAGATAGGTGAACTTAAAAATCCAATATTCAGCATGGATATAGTCCTCACATGCATATAGTCCAATGGTGTAACACAGGCCCGGACTGTACATTGGGAGAACCGGGAGTTTTTTCTTTTTTGTCATAGACTTTTAAATTACATTCCAAAAAGTGCATTCATTGGATGCGCGTTAGTTTTTCTCCTCCTGCGCTGCTGTGTGCTCAAGCGTAGTGGCGATAACAAAGTTAAAACAGCAGCGCACTGACATAGATTGTGTAACAAAGTGAAGAGTTGCCACTCCGCTCTATTTTCACTGGCTAACAGCAGCACACTGGCTTAGCTTGTCTATTCAGAGAAGTGGTATCACTTCGGCTTATTTTTCAATCTTTATTGTAACATGCATACTACTGCTCATTCATTGGTAGCTGAATAGTTAGGTTTGTTTGATAAGCAATTTACATTTTTAAAATAATAATAATAATTTAACATATTGTTAAATAAAAAAAGCATGAAAACCAGCATGATGCAGGTCAAAGACTATTGACTAAAACTAGACTAAAATACTTTGTAATTTAGTCGACTAAAACTACACTAAAATAATGACTAAAACTAGTCATTTGACACAAGACTAAGACTAAAACTAAATTGAATTTAACATTGGTAACATTGGTTTAACATTGGTGACATTGTTAAGTCTGTTTGATAAGTAATTACATTTTTAAAACAAATAATAATTTTACATATTGTTAAATTATTGGACTGGTAAACATCCACTCCTTCAAGATAATTTATTATGTTCTACAACTCATAAACATACACTAACACTTAGGTCTTGGAGATGTGGTGACAATCGCTGCGCCGAGGGGGCCCAGTTGATTTTTTTTTTTTATGGTGCCCAAAATTCCTGGCGGATGCGCTGCCTATATGTTTATGTATCGCTTAGTAACAGAATAATGTTTACCAAGTATGTGTTGTGCACATAGCTGATGAATAAAATGTACAATGGAGATAAGGCGTCAATGTTTTATTATGGTAGTAATGATTGAGTATTACAGAGTATATGCACATTAAACAGGTCTTACATAAGTATTTCATATATAAAGCACAATAATTAATACACACACATGAGGACTGACCCAGAAAAGGAAGACCAAGAGTCACCTCTGCTTCTGAGGACAAGTTCATCCGAGTCACCAGCCTCAGAAATCGCAAGTTAACAGCAGCTCAGATTAGAGTTCTCATCGGGCCTGAAAATTAAGACCCGACCCGACCCGGGCCTGACTGGGCCAGCCCGAGGCCCGACCCGACCCGACTAATTAGCCGAACTTTAGGCCCAACAGCCCGATAAAGCCCGAAAAAAAAAATCGCCAAATTCGCCATTATTTAGCAGAGCCGGTCGGCCGCGGCACCGGGGCACCATCAGTCGGTATCAGGCGAGCCGGCCGCGGCACCGGCCAGCATCAAGCAGCTCACCTGTCAGATCCGGCAGACCTGACCGGGTGGGCGCGGTATTCTAGAAAACTGGAGATTTTTTTTTTTTTTCTCGTGTGCCCCCAAGTAGATTGCGCCTTGGGCAGTTGCACTGCCCATAGCAAAAACCGTCCCTGCTGCCGAGTCTGCCAGCACAGCGGGATACTGCTGCAACTCTCCCTCACTTGTTTGCGCTGCGCTCGCACAGCTGGTTGTCTGTCTGTCACTGAAAGTTTAGCCTCCAAATCCAATCCAGTCTCTCACTCTCTCCACCAGTCACATAAAAATGAAACGTCATAATCAATAACAGAACACATAATTCTATTTTTTCGGGCAGAATATGAGAACTCTAGCTCAGATCAGAGACCAGATAAATGCCACACAGAGTTCTAGCAGCAGACCCATCTCTAGAACAACTGTTGAGAGGAGACTGTGCGAATCAGGCCTTCATGGTCAAATAGCTGCTAGGAAACCACTGCTAAGGAGAGGCAACAAGCAGAAGAGATTTGTTTGGGCCAAGAAACACAAGGAATGGACATTAGACCAGTGGAAATCTGTGCTTTGGTCTGATGAGTCCAAATTTGAGATCTTTGGTTCCAACCGCCGTGTCTTTGTGAGACGCAGAAAAGGTGAACGGATGGATTCCACATGCCTGGTTCCCACTGTGAAGCATGGAGGAGGAGGTGTGATGGTGTGGGGGTGTTTTGCTGGTGACACTGTTGGGGATTTATTCAAAATTGAAGGCACACTGAACCAGCATGGCTACCACAGCATCCTGCAGCGACATGCCATCCCATCTGGTTTGCGTTTAGTTGGACGATCATTTATTTTTCAACAGGACAATGAGCCCAAACACACCTCCAGGCTGTGTAAGGGCTATTTGACCAAGAAGGAGAGTGATGGAGTGCTGCGGCAGATGACCTGGCCTCCACAGTCACCGGACCTGAACCCAATCCAGATGGTTTGGGGTGAGCTGGACCGCAGAGTGAAGACAAAGGGGCCAACAAGTGCTAAACATGTTAGGAGTCGCTTCTGTGTGTGTGTTTTTTCTGTTTTCCTGTTTCCCCTCCCCCTGTGTTGTGTGTGTCTGTTTCTTCCCCTAGGCTGGGCGTGGCAGGCTCATTGGTCTCTTCCACTCACCTGTTCCCGCTCACGCACCTGGTTTCCATTCAGTCATTACCTCACCAATCAACTGCCTTTATAACCCCGGCTCAGACTTCCACTCATCGCCAGTTCGTCCTACACGCTCGCGTGGTAACGTCTCGGCTCCATATTTCGACTTTGCTCTGTTTTTTGAAAACCTGTTTTCTGATCCTTTTTGCTCTGCTCCCAGACCCTGCCCTGCCTGCCCTCGCTTCCTGCCTGCCTCCCCGTGTCCAGCCTGCTGCGCCCAGCCATCCCCGGAAATCTCCAAGCTTCGTCGTGTCATCTTGGATTGTTTTTCTGTTCATTAAAAACTGTTAATTTTTCCACCGTATCTGCATTGTGGGTTCAGTTCTTTGAGCTTAGGCTTAACAGAACGAACTGGCCACGACATGAACCCCGCGGATCCGGTAGCTCAGGCTTTGGGTAAACAAGGCGCCCTGCTGAGCTCGCACGAGCAAGTGCTTTTGGGGTTGGCGGACAGTAACCAGACGCTGATGGCCACCGTCACCCAGCTCACTCAGCAGGTCGCTGAGCTCACCACTTCCATGAAAACGGTGGCAACTCCACAGGCTCCGGCTTCATCGCCACTCAGGGACAATCACGTGAGTGACCCAGAACCGTTTCATGGAGATTTGGAGAAGTGTCGTGGTTTTTTGCTACAATGTGCCTTGGTTTTCCGTCAGCGGCCTCTATCTTTTGCCACTGACGGGGCCAAAATTAACTATGTTATTGGACTGTTGAGGGGCAGAGCGCTGTCGTGGGCAGAGGCATACAGCTCCAGCACCGATATGCAGTCTCTCGGTTTCAAGGATTTCGAGGACCATCTTAAAATGGTGTTTGACCACCCGAGCCACGGAGGCAGCGCTTCCAGCCGACTCCTCAGCCTTCGTCAGGGAAACCGCTCCGTGGCAGATTATTCCGTGGATTTTTGGACCCTAGCTGTCGATGCTGCGTGGAATGAGGCAGCTTTACAGGCAGTATTTGTTAAGGGGCTGAATGAACAAATCAAGGACGAGCTAGCGGCTCGTGACGAGCCAAAAGACTTAACCTCTCTGGTTTCCCTTGCCATCAGGTTGGATAATCGGCTCCGGGAGAGACGCCAAGAGAGGGCCGTCCGTCTTCCCGGTGCTGGCACTCCGCTCCAGCCGAGACCCTCTCGTCCGCCCCCGACCGGTGTTGCTACCCAGTCAGGCACACCTGAACGTCCGCCAGCTCGACCTGCGGAGGAGGAGCCCATGCAGCTGGGCCGGACTAAACTAACCGCCGAGGAGCGTCTCCGCAGGATTCGAGCTGGTGAGTGCCTGTACTGCGGTAAGCCCGGTCATTACGTCACTACTTGTCCTGTGCGGCCAAAAGGGATGGCTCGTCAGTAGGTGTGGGGGTACTGGCGAGCCCACTCTCTCCCGCTAATTCCCCTCCGTTAACTCGTTTGCAAGTTCCTGCTACTTTGTGCGCCGGGAATGTGTCTTTTCCCTTCCAGGTCCTGATTGATTCCGGCGCTGAAGATAACTTGTTGGACCAAGAGCTGGCTATGCAGTTGGGGTGCACTGCTCTGCCACTGGATAAGCCCATCCCCGCTGTTGCTCTGGATGGGAATGCCTTTGCAGAGGTAACTCACAAGACACCACCCATAACGCTTATCATCTCGGGCAATCACTGTGAACAACTCACCTTCAACCTGATTTCCGCACCTCAAACTCCTCTGGTCCTAGGCTTTCCATGGCTAAACACACATAACCCTCAGATTGACTGGTCCACTGGAAAGATTCGGGGCTGGAGCACCCACTGTCATTCTCTCTGTCTCCAATCTGCCTTACCCCCACCAGGTGGAGCGATAACATCACCCCCTGAAGAGAGTAAACCCCCTGACCTGTCAAATGTTCCTACTGAGTACCATGACTTACTGGAGGTATTTAGTAAAGATCGAGCTATGTCTTTACCTCCCCATCGCCCTTATGATTGTGCTATTGACTTATTGCCTGGTGCCGCGCTTCCTTCGAGCCGCCTATATAATCTGTCTAAACCAGAGAGGGAGGCTATGGAAAAATATATCTTGGAGTCTCTGGCAGCTGGGATCATCCGCCCATCGTCCTCCCCTCTCGGTGCAGGGTTCTTTTTTGTGGAGAAGAAAGACACTACTCTATGCCCTTGTATTGATTTTCGGGGGTTAAATAACATAACTGTGAAAAATAAATACCCTCTCCCATTGATTAACTCTGCTCTCTGTTCCCTTGAAGGGGCCAAGATCTTTTCCAAGCTGGACCTAAGGAACGCTTACCATCTGGTGAGGATCAGAAAAGGAGATGAGTGGAAGACAGCGTTCAACACGCCACTGGGCCACTTCGAGTACTTGGTCATGCCTTTTGGCCTCACCAACGCTCCCGCTGTCTTCCAAGCACTCATTAATGATGTTCTCCGTGACTTTCTGAACCGCTTTGTCATTGTATATCTGGATGACATTTTGATTTTTTCCAGCTCCCTGGACGAGCACATCTCCCATGTTTCCCAAGTCCTCTCCAGACTGTTGGAGAATCGCCTTTATGTCAAGGCAGAAAAATGTGAATTCCACTCAGACTCTGTCTCATTCCTGGGTTACATTATCCAGAGTGGAAGGATCCAGGCGGACCCAAGCAAGATCCGGGCAGTGGAGGAGTGGCCAGTGCCTGGGACCCGCAAGGAGCTGCAGCGCTTCCTGGGGTTTGCCAACTTTTATCGGCGGTTCATCCGGGACTACAGTAAGGTTGCCTCTCCTCTCACCAGACTCACTTCCTCTAATGTGGTGTTCTGTTTGTCCCCGGAGGCAGACAAAGCCTTTGCTAAGCTCAAGGGTTTGTTCTCTTCTGCACCTGTGCTCATCCAGCCTGACCCCAGTAAGCAGTTCGTTGTGGAGGTCGACGCTTCTGACACTGGGGTCGGGGCTGTGTTGTCACAGTGTGCAGGTCCTGGTAACCGTTTGCATCCCTGTGCTTTCTTTTCCCGCCGTCTGTCCCCCACAGAGCGGAACTACGACGTAGGCAACAGAGAGCTGTTAGCCGTCAAGATGGCTTTGGAGGAGTGGCGACACTGGCTGGAGGGGGCAGAGATACCGTTCTTGGTTTGGACCGACCACAAGAACCTGGCTTACATTCAGTCTGCCAAGAGGCTGAATTCCCGCCAGGCCAGATGGGCATTATTCTTCAGCCGTTTCAATTTCACCCTCACATACCGCCCCGGCTATCGTAACATTAAGCCTGATGCCCTGTCCCGCCAGTATTCCGTGCAGGAGACCAATCCTGCTCCCGAACCCATCATTCCCCCCAGTATGGTGGTCGCTCAGCTCTCGTGGGGGATAGAGAAAGCTGTGAGGGATGCCCAGCGCCAGCACCCTGACCTAGGTAACGGCCCTGCTAACCGTCTGTTTGTGCCTCACTCTGTATGCTCACAGGTCCTGCTGTGGGCTCACACGTCCCCCTTTGCCTGTCATCCGGGAGCCAGGCGCACGCTGGACCTCCTTCGGCGGCATTTTTGGTGGCCCAGCATGGACGCAGACACCCGGGAGTTTGTGGCAGCCTGCACCACTTGTGCCCGTAGTAAGGCGTCTCACCAGTCACCTGCTGGATTACTCCGCCCACTGCCTATTCCCAGCAGACCCTGGTCTCATGTGGCCTTGGATTTCGTCACCGGCCTTCCGGCCTCCAGAGGTAAAACAGCGATTCTTACCATTGTTGATCGCTTTTCTAAGGCTGCTCATTTTGTGGCTCTCGCCAAGCTGCCCTCTGCCTTCACTACTGCTGAACTACTTGTTGAACATGTTGTCCGTCTCCATGGGATCCCCGTGGACATCGTGTCTGATCGTGGCCCTCAGTTTGTTTCCAAGGTCTGGAAGGCGTTTTGCAGGGCTATGGGGACCTCAGTGAGCCTCTCCTCTGGCTACCATCCCCAGACGAACGGTCAGACGGAAAGGACCAACCAGGCTCTGGAGTCCGCACTTCGCTGCATGACGGAGACCAACCCCACTACATGGAGCTCCCAGTTGGCGTGGGTGGAATACGCCCACAATACTCTCTCCAGCTCTGCCACCGGACTCTCGCCCTTCGAGGCATCTCTGGGATATCAGCCTCCCTTGTTCCCCAGCCAGGAGGCTGACTTATCTGTGCCCTCTGTGCAGGAACATATCCGTCGCTGCAAGAAAGTGTGGCAAGACACTCGCGCCGCATTGGAGCGCACCCAGGAGTCAACCCGGAGATCAGCCAACCGTCACAGGAACCCAGCCCCTCCCTACCAGCCAGGTCAGTTAGTCTGGTTATGTACCAAAAATATTCCATTATTGACTGAATCACGTAAACTCTCTCCCCGGTACATTGGTCCCTTCCCTGTCAAGGAAATCATCAACCCCTCTGCAGTCAAGCTCACGCTCCCTAACAATCTCAAGATCCATCCTACTTTCCACGTCTCTCATCTCAAGCCCGTCTCCACTAGCCCACTGTGCCCACCTTCCGAACCCCCTCCACCCCCCCGGGTCATTGATAACCACCCAGCTTTTGACGTCCGCCGGCTGGTGGACGTCCGGCGTCGGGGGCGTGGCCTGCAGTACTTGGTCGACTGGGAGGGGTATGGACCTGAGGCACGCTCCTGGGTGCCCCGCTCATTCATCCTCAGCCCTGCCCTCATCGAGGATTTCCATCGGGCCAATCCTGACAAGCCTGGGTTGCCAGGAGGCGCCCGTTGAGGGGGGGGTACTGTTAGGAGTCGCTTCTGTGTGTGTGTTTTTTCTGTTTTCCTGTTTCCCCTCCCCCTGTGTTGTGTGTGTCTGTTTCTTCCCCTAGGCTGGGCGGGGCAGGCTCATTGGTCTCTTCCACTCACCTGTTCCCGCTCACGCACCTGGTTTCCATTCAGTCATTACCTCACCAATCAACTGCCTTTATAACCCCGGCTCAGACTTCCACTCATCGCCAGTTCGTCCTACACGCTCGCGTGGTAACGTCTCGGCTCCATATTTCGACTTTGCTCTGTTTTTTGAAAACCTGTTTTCTGATCCTTTTTGCTCTGCTCCCAGACCCTGCCCTGCCTGCCCTCGCTTCCTGCCTGCCTCCCCGTGTCCAGCCTGCTGCGCCCAGCCATCCCCGGAAATCTCCGAGCTTCGTCGTGTCATCTTGGATTGTTTTTCTGTTCATTAAAAACTGTTAATTTTTCCACCGTATCTGCATTGTGGGTTCAGTTCTTTGAGCTTAGGCTTAACAAAACACCTCTGGGAACTCCTTCAAGACTGTTGGAAAACCATTTCAGGTGACTACCTCTTGAAGCTCATGGAGAGAATGCCAAGAGTGTGCAAAGCAGTAATCAGAGCAAAGGGTGGCTATTTTGAAGAAACTAGAATATAAAACATGTTTTCAGTTATTTCACCTTTTTTTGTTAAGTACATAACTCCACATGTGTTCATTCATAGTTTTGATTCCTTCAGTGAGAATCTACAATGTAAATAGTCATGAAAATAAAGAAAACACATTGAATGAGAAGGTGTGTCCAAACTTTTGGCCTGTACTGTGTATATATATATATAATAATAATAATAATAATACATTTTATTTATATAGCGCTTTTCAGAGAACTCAAAGACACTTTACAAAGAGATATAGGAAAAAGAAGCAGTGTACAGAGGTATAAAAATAAGAAATATAAAATCAAAGATGCAGTACATAGGAATATAACACTCAAATATAAATCTTAACACATAAAATCATGACACAGGATATGAATCACACACTAAAAGCAGTTCTGAAAAGGTGAGTTTTGAGATATGACTTGAATTTTGGGAGGTCTGCACAGTCACGGATGTGTTTGGGGAGAGAGTTCCAGAGGGTGGGAGCAGCGATGGAGAAGGCTCTGTCACCCCAGGTCCGGTGCTTGGTTCTGAGTGGTGGGGACAGGAGGTTTGCATCGGAGGAGCGGAGGCTGCGAGAAGAAGTGTGGTGGTGGAGCATGTTGGTGAGGTAGCAGGGGGCCTGGTTGTGGAGGGCTTTGTAAGTGAGGAGGAGGATTTTGAAATGGATGCGTTGAGGGATGGGGAGCCAGTGGAGCTGCTGGAGGACTGGGGTGATGTGGTCATGAGAGCAGGTATGGGTGAGTAGGCGAGCGGCAGAATTTTGTATGTACTGAAGTTTATTGAGAACTTTGGAAGATGAGCCATAGAGGATGCTGTTGCAGTAATCAAGTCTGGAAGTGATGAAGGCATGGATGAGAATTTCAGCGGCAGAGAACGAGAGTGATGGGCGGAGCCGGGCAATGTTTTTTAGGTGAAAGAAAGCCGTTCTTGTGATGTGGTTGACGTGGTGTTCAAGGGAGAGGTTACTATCAAGGATGACTCCAAGGTTGCGGATGTGGTTAGAGGGGGACAGAGTGGAGTTATCGACAGTGAGGGAGAAGTTGTAAGCAGTTTTGGTTAGGGATTTGGGACCGATGATGATCATGTCAGATTTGTCACAGTTGAGTTGGAGGAAATTTGAGTGCATCCATGATTTTATTTCAGTGAGGCAGTTGGTCAGGGTGGAGTGAGTTAGGGTGGTGATGGATTCGGTGGAGATGTACAGCTGAACGTCGTCGGCGTAGCAGTGGAAATGGAGACCGTGGCGGCGGATGATGTTGCCGAGGGGGAGCATGTAGAGGATGAAGAGTAGTGGACCAAGCACCGAACCCTGGGGGACGCCTTGTGACAGAGGAGCAGTGGAGGAGGTGCAGTTGTTGATGCTGATGAATTGTTGTCTGTTTGTGAGATATGACCTTAACCAGGAGAGGGCGGAACCAGTGATGTTGAGGGATGATTCCAAGCGGGAGAGGAGAATGGTGTGGCTGATGGTGTCGAAGGCTGCTGTGAGATCGAGGAGGAGGAGAATGCTGAGGTGGCCAGAGTCTGAGGAGAGGAGAAGGTCATTGGTGACCTTGAGAAGGACTGTTTCCGTGCTGTGACGTGAGCGGAAGCCAGATTGAAATGGTTCGAACAGGTCGTTGGAGGTGAGGTGGGTGTTGAGCTGAGTGGCAACGGCACGTTCCAGTATTTTAGACAGAAAGGGGAGGTTGGAGATGGGCCGGAAGTTGCTCATGTATATATATATATATATATATATATATATGTATGTATACACAAGAAGAAGATACATAAGAACGCCATGTTCGAACATTGTGCCCTGGCACTCTGTTCTTTCTTACTTAGTATAAAATAGGCAGCACATTTTTCTAACAGGGAGTCTGGCTTTTTTAACAGGTCCACATTCCTGACATGGTCCATAGCTTCTCCCGGGGTTTCTAATGTTAACACTCGACGACCGTGTGCTACTACGTTGTGAGCCCGGTGAAGGTTCAGACTGAAAATGTTCAAATTTAGCGAGTTGTAACGGCAGGGCAGTGTGTTTTCCTGGCAGAGGAGTGGGAAGTGCCAAAATCCCTGAACTGGGACAGGTGATCTGGGGAATTTGCGAATTCGCGATTCACCGCTAATGAGGATGACCAATCTGACAGGACATTACATGGGCTGCTTCTTTTTAACACTCCCTGGGTATCCGCTCCTTTGATGTCACTAAGGGATGGGTCAATTCTATCAGCACATCTGTGACCACTTGCATGAGTGTCATTTTTTTCACTTTCCCAGGGTTTCTTACTAGGTTTCTTACTAGGTTTCCTTTTCACTTGCTCAAACTGGGTCTTGTTCAAGCTTACAAAGTTTTTTTTCTTAGATCTGGAAACGTTTTTCAGTTTCCGTCCATCCCTATTGTGTGCATGTACTTTATGCACATCATCGTCATCGGGAGTTTCCACCTTTCGGGACATGCTTCTGTGCCTAAAGTGATCATCGTGATCCTCCTCATCCTCCACACAATGCTCATCTTCAGAGTCAGGCTGTATCACGTGTTTGTACTTTAGAAAAGACGCTTTCTTAGGTCTTTTGTACGTGCTGACCTGAGCTTTAGCATGTTCCGCCTTGTGTAGCTTGAACCGTTGACCAGAGCCTTCACCTTGGTCGTAACTATTGCCAGTGAAACGGTCATCACTGTCTTCATGTTCACTGTCCTCATCTAAACCCTTGGAGCCCCCTTCCGCACTGGGACACAAAAACTGTTCTGCAAGCCGTGACAACGGTTTGATTTTGTTGGGCTTCCTGGTTTCACCTGCATGGTGTTTCTTTACGCATGGGCTGCATTTTGCAGGGGACCTGGATAACTTTTTAGTCTTTTCTGGTGGGGCCTCAGAGGGGTCTCGACTCTTCCGTTTAGCACATTTACCGGTGCTTCGCTCTGTGTTGATTGCACGCTCCATTCCATGTTGTTTCTCGGTTTGAGAGGATGCGCAACCGAGTGCCAGCTTAATCTTCACACTCCAATTTTTTGTGCTCATCGAGTCAAGACATTTTATCAATGCAGTGCTCAGTCTATCTTGAATTCGGTACTTTTGCAGTATCTCCACCACAGTGTGGTTAGAGATGACCCATTCACGTAGAACACCGCTATTCTTTTGATCCAGTAGAGTTTTATCCAAACCCAGCACAGTGCACACAGCTTCTCTTCTATTCTGACAATCTGGTTGCAACCAGGGTTTGGTCAACAGTAGCACAGACAGACTTTTCAGCCATGCTGAAAGGTGACCTGTATCTGCTAGCACAATGCTATCCTTGAACTGGGACCCGCGGGCAGACTCACATTTGGAAGACGTGGCTTGCTGCAACTTTGCCATGTGTAAACTTGATGTCGAATCCCCATCTCTTGGTTCATCGCCCTTTATAGGTTTCAGTGGGTTCTGATATGTGCAAAGTTTGAGGAACACCACTTTTGCTTTGTCAATAATTTGCATCACCCGTTTGTCTTTACTATTTCCATCATGTTTCATGATTGTCTCCAAGATTTTCCCAGCGATTGTCGCGTCACGTAGCTCGTCCACTGTTACACTGGTCAGCAACCCGGGTCTAATTCGTTTATATTCTTCCATTAACTGAACCCACTCAGTCCAATCCATGTGTGCACAAGCAAATGCCATTTCCTCGTGTGCAACACTATTTGTCTCATAGGTTTTCCACTTTTTGACACAGAAGTCAAGATCTTGCACTGGACAGTACAGGAGCTCTGCAACTGCAAATGCATTGGGGATCTTGCTGTCCATGAATTTGATAGCAGTGTCGACCACTACTACCATTACTGGGTCTCCAATGCAGCATTTCACGTGGTTGGGTGTGTAGTTACACCAGCTGTTTGGGTTCACACGCTTAACAAATGCCGTTAAAGCAGCGTTGTGGATCTCCTGATGCATACAGTGTTTTACACGTCAGAACATTAAGTACGCTTTTCCAGTTGCACAGTAGCTGCCCATTGCCTTTCACGCAGATTTGCTGTAGAGCCCTGCTGAATTTCATTGTGGTTGACACGTACAGCAAGGGCTCTGTCTGTTGGTTGGGTCGGAGTACAGCCACAGGGAGCAGGTTCGCTTGTTTCCCCGCTTGAAGCTGCCCACTCCTTCGGAAATACACACCACTCGTACCTCCGTTTGCATAATGGAACATGCTGATATCAGGCTTGATTTGAGCTTGCGTGAGCCAGTCTGCACTGCCCTCGCGTTTGCGTTCTGCTGACACAGGGCCCAGTATGCAACACATAGGTTGTATCGGGTACGTGCGAGAGTCCGGAGTACCTACATCCCCTTGCCTGTCCGTAGTCATGTTCCTCTCCTCTCCTTTCAGCAGTTGATAAGACTGAACCTGTTGGAACACAGGCGTCAAGGCTTTTGCGTGTGTGGGCATTTCCAGGCATAGGTCCCAATATTCATATCTGTTTCCAGTTATTTGTTTCAAAAGATCAAGGCTTTCGGGTCCGGGGACATACAGTACTTCTTGTAGGAAACACACCTTGATGCAGGATTCGTTCCCGGCAAGAACCACTGCATAAGTTCCAATCATTGACCTATCAGTGTCTTTAAATGCGAAGTTTGAGCTGTGGGAGTACTGGGTAATCACTGGTATCACTCTGTGTCCTTTCCGATTTGTAAGTTCAGTGTTTGGTATGTAGAAACACGTGTAGTCATCACCTGTGAGAAATAAGTGTTTCAATCCAGCACTGTCTTCATTACCAATACATTTGAAGCCGTTTCCACCCTCCATGTCCACCAGATCCATAGCGTAGATGAGGGTCTCTGTGACAGAGTATCTGGCGCAGTCTCGAGCACCATGTTCTTGATGACCTTGTACACATTGTCTGGTTTCAGCGTATGACCCGTTCTCTTTAAGCGTTTGCGTTGGGCCCTCATAAGTCGAGCTACATCCTCGAACAGAGTGCTGAAACTGCTCTGCTCCTCGCAGGTGAACCTCTGGGATTGTTGTCCCATAGGGAGAGGTTCGTTGTACCATGGAGGCTTGTCTGTGACAATAAACTTAGTCATGTTGTCTGTTCCTCCAAATGGGTATTTGAGAGTAAGTGGTTTGAAGTGACAGTGCGCTAAAACTCACAGTCAGGCTTTTACACTGTAGAGCTGTTGGAATGAACTATGGGTGGAGTCGACTCGGTGCTCTTACATATGCAGGAGGAGGAGGTGCCTAGACATCTGTTCCCATTGGACTATAAAGTTACACAAGCTCTCGCTCCTCCCATGGAGCCTTTCCATTGGTCTTGCGGGTAAATGTCTTTTTTTTTTTTCTGTGAGCTCCTTCTGTGTCTTTCTGCTCCTTCCGCAGTCTCTCTCTCTTTCTTTCTTTCTCTTTCTCTGTGTCAGAAAAACGTTTCTCTCCCTTTGTGAGACCTCACTGCTCCTTCTGCAGTCTCTCTCTCTCTCTCTCTCTCTCTCTCTCTCTCTCTGTGTGTGTGTGTGTGTGTCAAAAACACATTTCTCTCCTTCCGTGAGTCATTGGACTGTTTTCTTTTGTTTTTGACACAAAGATCCTCCCAATCCTTCCGTGAGTCATCTGGTTGCCTTTTTTTTTTTCCTGACACAGAGCTGTTTGCGCTCCTCCCGTAGGACCTCAGTCTAGTTCTTCTTCTTCTTCTTTTTTTTTTTTTTTTTGACACAGAGCTCTCGCTGTGGATTTGTTGGAATGAACTTTGGGCGGAGACGACTCGGTGCTCTCTTATATGCAGAAGGAGGAGGTGCCTGGGGTCCGTCCGAATGACGTTTCCGAGTAGACTCTCCCAGCTTTAAAGTCCGTCCGAGTAGACTTTCTCAGCTAAAGTCCGTCCGAGTAGACTTTCTCTCCCTCTCTCTCTCTCTCTCTCTCTGTGTGAAAAACACATTTCGCTCCTTTAGTGAGACCTCGGTCTGTTTTCTTCTCCTTTTTTCCGACACAGAGCTCTTTTCGCTCCTTTTTCTCTCCTTTTTTGCAAGACCTTGGTATGTCGTACTTTTTTTGACACAGAGCTCTTTTCACTCCTTTTTCTCTCCTTTTTTATGAGACCTCGGTCTGTTTTCCTCTTTTTTTTGACACAGAGCTCTTTTCACTCCTTTTTCTCTCATTTTTTGTGAGACTTAGCTTTGTTTTCTTCTTTATTTTTTGACACAGAGCTCTTTTCGCTCCTTTTTCTCTCCTTTTTTGTGAGACCTCGGTCTGTTTTCTTCTTTATTTTTTTGACACAGAGCTCTTTTTGCTCCTTTTTCTCTCCTTTTTTTTGAGACCTTGGTCTGTTTTTTTTTTTTTTTTTTTTTTGACACAGAGCTGTTTTCGCTCCTCCGGAGGGAAGGAGTGAGTGTTTTTTGGTGGGGCCATGCAGAGGCATGAGGGGAGGGGGAGGTGCTCAGAGTTAAAATGGAGCACAGTTTGAAACACCATACAGAACCATGTGTAGAACTGTAAAGCCTAAACAACCTGGAGATTTTTCAAATGAGAGCAAGGCAATGGACACTAATTAGTTTGTATTTAGATATTTAGTATCAAACATTTATCATATTTTATTTTATTTATGTTTCTGTATGATGTTGTTGATGTGCAGTATGATGCACAGTTGCACTGAAGACGAGAACTCTGTTAAATTGCCTGCTTGTCTTTCTTTAGTTGCCTTTAACTTACAACATTTCAGAATTATTAAATACTTGTAGTCTGTATAGATTTTCACATATGCAGCGTAAAACATTATGTCAATCCCTTAACAGTTTTTTTTTAATTTTTCCAGATTATGATTGTTTGCTTGTTTATTTGATCAGCTCATGAGGTGAAATTGCAGTCATAAATGCAAAAAACATCAATTTTCAGAGGCGCTTTCATGTCTCCACCAATGTCAAAATCAAACCCACACACTGCTGCTAATCAACTAGCTAAGAGAACAAATGTGGTTATAAGTATTATGCTTATCAGTGCAGGCTGTTCTCATGAAATGTTCGTAGGAATTCCTACGAAAAATAATGCACAAATTTCCGTGCATATTCCTACGAATTTCCAGCAGCACGAGCGATCAGCGCGCCTGCGCGAGCCCCGAAGCGAGAGCCTTAAGAAAAATGGCGGACATTCCTTTTATTCTCAGTGGAAAATGCAATATTTTAAGAGAGCTTATGCATTCAAATGCGTTATGATAACATTTCTAGCGGGAAATGTGCATTTTATTTCCAAAATCTTCGTTCAGTTAGTGTATATAATGTTTACTTTGTTAGTTATTACGAAGATTCTTTCAGGTTTCTATCGTTGCTATGGCTGTTGCTATGGACGCTGCTACCACTGTCGCTGATGTAGCTTCCGCTCGGAAGTCCCTTCCTCACTGACTGTCACCGTGGAAATCTGGGGAGGGAGGCGTGGGGTTAACCTGCTCTCACAGAAATCCGTGAAATGAGCATGACCTCCTAATAACGCATTGCGTGCTCCTCGCATGTAACCTGTTTTAATCGATTTCTATGGTTTTAATTCCGTGTGATCACCACACAAAGTGTTCACTGGAAGTCGGCGAGATTCCGTGACATCACGCTGTGGGTGGTGGTTCATAGATCCCGGAAGTGCAAATTTAATCGATATTCTGGAAAAAGGTCTGATTATTAGCCATAACGTTGTAACCATCCAAGGCAGACTTACCACGAGCTATGAGGATGTGTAACGATGGCATGTGCTTCAGCCGAGTCCACAAGTCCCGTATAATATCAACTTTATTTTAAGAAAACACGTTTTATTTGCGATGTCATATCACGGAGAAGCACTACATTACCCATAATCCTAGTGTTTATCAGCGACGTGTCTGATTTTACTTTCATCAATAAAGTGTAATAAAGTGCATGAGTTGATAATATGCTGATATGTTACGCCATTGAACACAACCCTTTCAGTCAGCGAAACAGAGCGGGTGGAAAAACCGCGGAAACACGTCAAAATAGCACTAACGATTTATATATATATTTTTATTTTTCATAACACATCTTTATTCATGATATAAACAGGGGCTACATGTTAAGGTTATAGTTTTGGTGTTGAAAAACTACCGTATGTATGGTTTTTAAACCTAATTTCAAAACTTTTCCCCTAACCCGGAAGAGGCGTACCAGAACTACAATCTGCACGGAGTTGCAACACACAGAGGTGTCTATTATGTGATGTTGTGATCACTAATTTTTCAATCTTTATTATAGTTTTTGGGTGTGGGAAGAACGCCTGTTTGGTCAGATTTTATTTTTTTTTTTCTTAAGATAGTGAAATCATGTTTTTTCCATGTTTTGACACTAGTCAGTGGCGCCCCCTATTGGTTTGCCATCGGGCATGATAGTAGAGGTCAAGAGCTTTCCAAAAATGTTGACCCCATGTCTGTGCCATTTTTTGTTGCTGCACTGTAAGCCTTTAAAAGTGTCTGCACTTTGAACCTTTCCCTCTGCCTCCTCTCAAATGCATCATGTGTGTTCTCTACATGTCGACTGTTTGATGTTTTGTTTGGTGAGAGATTTTCTGTATCTTACGTTTGTTGGATCTGTTTGAGAAAAATAAAGATTAAAAAAGTTGGATGCCAGTTTGTTTATGGGTTCTGCTCATCCTGTAGACATGATAAAAATTTCACACATTTTCCATATTCTGCCTGGTCTGCTTACCCATTAAAGCCAATGGCAAAGATCCCGTTCAGCTGCATAAAAGACATTAAATCCTGTCTTGTTAATGCATTTGTCTGCATTCACCTCTGTGGAAAAGGAGTGCTAAAGTGACCCGCTGGTGGTCGTATGTTAGCTCAAGTTTATAGGCAATCAATCTATTCATCAATAAAGAAGATCAGTTTAAGGCTATTTGAATTGAAATGATTTAATTCGTAACACACTTCTTGTTTAGTTCACTGACCTGCTTTCAGGTAATTGTCAGGTTGAAGTTACTTTTTTTTTTTTTTTTTTTTTTTTTAGGAAAACACCTTTTGTTAAAATTATTTTTTTAATCAATGACTATTTGTGCCTCATATTTATTTATTTATTCTAGTTTGAAGTTATTTTTTTAGTTGATTCATACAGAACTGTTTATTCCACGTACAGTACTTTGTTCTTACTAATAAAGCTTGTCCAGTTTTATGGAATGTCGTTGTGCCGTCATTTTATTCCTGTTATACATCTGGGGTTGTGTGGTCGGCGGGAGGTGTCACGCCAAATATCCGGTGATTTCTGATTCAGCCTCCAAATAAAATGCTGCTTAGGGGCCCACTTTGGCCAGGGGCGGCCCTGTTCAACATAAATGCCAAGAAATTCAAGAAATTCAATTTCCTAGTACTAGTCAAACTTTTCAAACTTGCCATCTTAAAATGCAGAGAAATTGTGCAAAAACTTTCAACTTCCCAGCTGTGTCACAATAACAGTAAGAGGATGGGAATGAGGCCTACATGGCAAGGTAAGAGAGGAAAGGGAGAAAGCGATGAAGGGATGTCGTGAAGGGGTCAGGCGCAACAGCGTTGTACAAAAATCTTGTAGTGCATAGTCGTCTTCAAAAAAAGTACAAAAAGAACTACTCAAAACTGAGCCTGACTGCTGCAGCAAAAAACAAACAAACAAACAAAAAAAAACTATGATGCCCACTCAAAGTCAGTTAGTTTCGTCAAAAGGCTGCTCACAAGAGGGTTCATTGTTGTCCACCTCTTGGTCTTTGAGCCTCTTTCAGGATTGATGCCCAAGGAGCACCTGTTAATAATTCATTAATTATTTCTTGGACCACAGACAGTGTAACATGTAGATACCCAGACTGATCTGCAGAACGAAATTCAATGAGTTTGCGAGATCTGGATGGTCTCACCAGGCTAGCCTCAGGTACCTTCTTTGTCAGCATTTTAGACCTCAAGGCAGTCATTGAGTTGGAAGCCTATACTATAATGTGAATTACAAGATCAAATGTGAGCTTTATACAAGATCTTTAAATAAACTCCAGTGTCGATGTTCCAGCGGCAGGACACTTAGTGAAGACATAATAGCTGCTGAAGAAAGCAGCTACTGTGTGTAAACACAAAGGCTGTGGGCCCATTACGACATGTCCCTCGATGGATATGAGCCATCGAGAGGGCTTCATCATGTCACCTGAAGTCAACAGATACCACATCATGTGTTATGAGCACTTTGAGATCTGTTTCAGATATAAAGTGCCATACAAATGTTATCATTATTATTATTATTATTATTATTATTATTAATAATAATAATAATATTTATTGCGGTCATTTAGATTCCTAGAATCAAAACAAAATACTGAGTTAGAAATGTCGATCCAAGATCCAAGTGACATTACCTTGAATGATCAAGCAGGGGGTGCTGGGGGGTTCTGCAGTATTACACAGCAGTGGCACATGGCTGTAACACAGTAACACACAACAGCATAGATTTAACATTAAAGGATAAATATCTGTAAATGTGTAAAATACAGATTGTCACTCTCATTTTCCATTCCGGACAAGAGTACGACTATGCCGCCGCCCTCTTTGGGTTAACGGACCAAAAAACGCATAACATGTGGACCGCCATGCAACACTTTTACCAACTCTGCAATATTATTTCACTGACAATAAAGTGTCTCATGTGTCATAATAAGAGGGAACATATCACAATATGGATCAAGAGGAGGGGTGTTGACCCCCTGCTGCTCCCCAGCTCCGGATCATCCATCTGTTTGCTCAGCGTTGGAGCTGTTAGAGGATTTAGGCAAAGCAGATTTACTGCCTTGTTCCTGACTCAGACCAGGCTGATCGCTGCCTGGAGCGGCCTGACTTACTCTCAGGTTCATGCAGGTGAGAGGGGGCTATCCTGTTATTCAGAATATTTTATTGTAGATTCCTGTTATTTTTTGGATTAAAGTTTCTGGTATGTGTCACATGTTACTCCTGTCTGGAGAAACAGGTAATTCAGAGCAGGTAAATTAGAAAGGGGGTTCGAATTATGGGCAGAAAAATGACTTGAGATTGTTTCAGACCTTTATTTGTGGGAAGCACTCTTGCATTTGAACAACTTCATCAGAAGTACTAAATTCCCCGAAAGCATTTTTGCAAATGAAATGACAGGAATTCACTTTTTCCCAAGAAATGTATTGTTGTATCAGTGTCACCGTGAAAAATTAAATCTGTGCTGAAACAGAACTGCAGGCTTTTAATCACAGTTTTTACAGATTTACAACTAAAATCAGTTTTTATGTCCACAAATAAAAATCTCCTTCTCTCTCTCTCTCTCTCTCTCTCTCTCTCTCTCTCTCTCTCTCTCTCTTTCACACAAACTAAAGACCAGTGAAGATTTGTCAAGTAGTCGGCGAACATTTGAAACAGCGACGTCTGTTTTACTTGTCATTTTTTACAGTGGAGAGTAAACTGTATTAATTAATTTTTACAGTGTTTTCCTCCTGTGTGTCTGCTCTGCTCTCTCAGGACGGCCTTGTCAGCATTTTATTTTTAACAAAACTTGATTCACAATAAAACATATACATATTGTGTATATGTGTAATTCACCACATAGGAGAACTGATGACAAAAATACTATCCAAATGCTTAAAAATAAGGATTAAAGCAAAATAAATCAATGCAATAAGCTGAATAAGCTGAAAGATAAGTTATTATCATAATAACAACATATATGTTTTTTTAAGTCCTAAAGTATTAATATATTTCAGGATGGTTGATCTAATATGTATCTGTGTTAAAGAACTCATTGCCTTTTATTGTTTGTAAGTGTTGAACTAAATTCAGTCCAAAAAAAGAGGGAAAGACGGTTGTGAACCAAAAACGTCTGGATTGAGTTAACCGGCTATTTGAGTGTCTGATTTGTCTTAACATTCGTTTTTACTGAGGAAACTTTTAATTTGAAACAGCTGAACTGGACCGAACATGTAACTAAAGCGGCGACGCACTTTGTGGAACCAAATCAAAACCTCTGTCGCAGGTGATTGGTCACCTACAGCAACGCATCCTGCTGGTTTCACACACCTGGACACACACCTCACACCTGAGCTCCTGACTCATCACAGCGATCAGCGACGCAACTCTGGGCTGAGCAGATTAGCAGTTAGAGCCAATCAGGAGACGGGGTCATGCATGACGTCACCAATTAATAGGAAAAAAATCTGTGCAAGCGTCATCGCTGATCACTAATCTGAAGGTTAGCTTGCTCCGATTTGCTGTGTGGGAATGAAGCGCAGCACAGAGGCGCTGGGAAAATCCAGCATCACAGTTTGTGTTTAGTTAAGCTTTTTTTTTTTTTTTTTTTTTTTTTTAATATATATATATATATATATATATATATATATATATATAGACTATGTTTTTTGTTGTTGTTTTTCACACAGAATTTAACATTAACATGGATGCACTTGTGAAGGGCTGATGTGTGGTCGTACAAGAGAAGAAAACAAACAACCAACAACAGAAGAAAAAAAAAAGGAAACTACAGAATAACTTTAAAGGAATCACAACACAAACAAACAAACAGTCAGCTGGGTCATTTTCACATATTTCAGTAAACATAACAGCTTCACCACTGAGATCTAAAATGATAATAAATAAATGGAGTTTCCCATTTTTACCAGTATTACTCGTCTAGCTAGTAATGTTACAAAGTCTTCATTATATCAGTTTGTAATTCAGGCAAAGTCAACTGAGAGACACCAAACAGAGCAGTGATGGCACCAGGTGAATAAATGTCCCAGTCCCCTGTGGTTAGTTCAGCTTAAATCATCATGGGGAGCTGTGTGTGTGTGTGTGTGTGTGTGTGTGTGTGAGAGAGAGAGAGAGAGAGAGGAGCTATAGCATCATGAAGCATCACACTGCAGGATCTTTACAGCAAACAGGAGGGGAGGTTTGACGAAATATGGTCACCTTTTAAAAATGACTTTGATCACACCAGGAACTGAAATATTAACAAATATAAATACCACCGTCTTCACTTCAAGGTTATTTTCCTCTCTTCATTTTTCTTCATTTTCTTTCTGATCGAATTCGACTGTAGCACTGATTTTGTTTTACCTCAGCTTCTATGTTTTTAACTAACACATCACTGTTTGTCATATCATATCATATCAAAAACAACCAGTCGCCCTGCTATGGACAAATAAAGTTACTGACTGATTAATTATTATTAATAGCTCATATGCACTGTGTGAATGTCTTTTAGAAAAAGCAGCATTTACACTTTACTCAGTACTTGGGGTGACTTTGTGCCCAGAGATAGTCACATTTGTCACATCTGGAGCCCCGGGGTTAAACTGCACAACAAGCTGAATGGTTAAAGGAAAAAAAACAAACTATCAGTTAAAATGAAAAAAAAAAAAAAGATAAATAAATAAACAGATAAATAAAATGGGAGTAAAATGAAAAGCTCCTTAATAAAACAAAGTGACATGAATAAAAGCATCAAAAAGGCGATGACATACAACAAAAGCAGAGAATGAAGAAAGCCAAAGCCAAACAGACATTTTGTCATTGTAATTTAATGTATAACAGATTTTGCATTGAAAACATAAAATAATATAAAACATAAATATAAAAGTATTGCT
The DNA here is from genome assembly GCF_902150065.1 of Myripristis murdjan. Lineage (NCBI taxonomy): Eukaryota > Metazoa > Chordata > Actinopteri > Holocentriformes > Holocentridae > Myripristis > Myripristis murdjan. Next base: position 37,129,786 of record NC_043984.1, read on the forward strand.
TCAGTGCTACTGCTGAGAGAGAGAGAGAGAGAGAGAGAGAGAGAGAGAGAGAGAGAGAGAGAGAGAGAGAGAGAGCTCTTTGAATCTTCTTTAAATACATTACATTATAATACATTACATACATTTAATAAACAAACAAAAACAATTACAGTGTGTTTATAGTTCCAACTTGTATTTATATACATTTTTGAAATTGCAAGTCTAATTTTCTCTTTTTTCCCCATTTAGTCTTTTTTTCTTCTTCTTTTTTTTTTTTTTTTTCAATCTATCGGACAGTCCCTGGAGCTCCAGCTGTTTGTTTGCGCCTCGGTCAAGGCCGGCCGTGCGTGATGACGTTTACCTAGTACGTTCCTAATACGTCAGCACGCTCAAGCTTCTGTGCTAAAGTGCTAAGTGGCTACTTTCTGCACCGCCGCTTGTCTTGTGTTGTTCCAACAGGGGGAACAGAGCAGTAAACACCAGGAAACCCGTTAAAACCAGTTAAAGATTCTCCGGAGGGGCTACGGTTCGGAGGCCGGCCGCGGTGATGGCTCTGCAGGGCCCGGAGGAGCTGGGGGAGCAGGTCGAAGAGCCGGAGGACCTGGACGACCAGGACGCTAGCAGCATCTCCCCGGCCGAGGAGATGACGCTGCCCGCCGGGCCTGGAGGCGACGACGAGCCGGAGGAGGCCCTGCTGCTGCCCTGGGACCGCTTCTCCGCCTGGCTGCACTGCATCTGCGTGGTGGGCTTCGACCTGGAGCTGGGGCAGGCCGTGGAGGTGAGCCACAAGCTCGGGTTCGGTGTGTGAAGCTGAGGGGCACCGGGGCTCAGACTAGTTCCTGGAGCACCAACCCTCTGTGTGAACAACAAGATGCTCTCACTATAAAAAATATATATATTATATTCAGCAAGCAGAGTGTACTGATGGTGTTAAACAGGGAGATTTTATTGTCTGCTGATGTTGCTATTAGCCAGGCTGGAGTGTGTGTGTGTGTGTGTGTGTGTGTGTGTGTGTGAGTGTGTGTGTGTGTGTGTGTGTGTGTGTGTGTGACTTTAAACGCAGTATCACTTCTCTTTCCAAAACACAGCAGCCACGGGCTGCTCTTTAACACTGAAGCGGTTAGCAGGCAGTTTGAGTCTCTGCAGGGCTGGGGTCAGTCCTCTGAGCCGCCCACACTCCCAGAGGTTCATGCATGGTCCTTCAAGAAGTTTTGGAGAAAAGCCTCCATCACACAGCAGATGCTGAGTGATGGAGCCAATTTAAAAAAAAAAAAGTCTGCCGTTCTCTCTGTTTCCCTCTAAGAAAAGAAGCTACCACTTATTAAATCACATGGACACACAGAGGAAGGGAAAGAATGCCACAGCATGGTATAGGTGTGGGAGAAAAATAGGTTCACTTAAGAATTTTTTTGTTTTTGTTTTTTGATTATTCTTTTTATTGCAGAAGAGTGGTGTACAATGTTTTCCAATACTGATAACATGTTCTGCAAGTTTTAAAAATGACTATATAATAGTGATAACAAAAACAAAAAGTAATAACAGCAATAGTATCGAACTTGTATATAAGTCCGATTTAACATATAAGTATGCACAACAAGTGGGACAATACAAAAAAAGGCTAAAAAAATAAATAATAATAATAAAAAATAAAAAATAATAGTAAAATAACAACTGTGTGTGTGTGTGTATATATATATATATATATATATATATGTGTGTGTGTGTGTGTATATATATATATATATATATATATATATATATATATATATGTATGTATGTATGTATGTATGTATGTATAACATAACACCCCCCACCCCCCAAGAATTTAGATTCTTTTTAATCGATTTTTAATTCATTTTCTTTATTAGAGAATCGATCTAGGTAAAGATATTGGTGTCCTATGAAACTAGACAACTTAAGGAATCTGTTGGTACCAAACATGTCATGCTTGCTTGTCAGCAAGGAAACTACAGTTAAGCTAAATTTTGGTGAAGGAAAATCTGTCCTGTCTGTTTCCAGCGGGTCCCTTGACCTCTGACCTCCAGCTGTGTGAATTAAACTGGGTTCTCTGGGCAGCCACGGCTCTCCCCTCTGCAGACACGCCCACCTTCTGCTAATCCCACAAACTACAGTGTAGTGTCGGAGGGAACCTCAAGTGCTTGGTTTTTAAAAGAATGAGTAATCTTTTGTTATTGTGTCGTGCATACAGCTCGTATTCTCAGCCTGCGTGAGTTTACAGGACAACATGAATTTAAAGACCCGGGCCAGGAGCAGACTACTGACTGTTTATTATCAAACAGCAGAAGTAAACAACAACAATAAACAACCGAAGCATCTCTCATCTTCAGACTCATCAGACCATTGTCAAGTAGAACAAAACTCCTGAATCACAGACAGAAGCTGAGACCGTATACTAACAACAGATCAAAGATGTAAATATTAACAAAACAAACGATCCTGCCTCCTTTTCCAGGCTTTTGAAATAAAGTGAGCGACTAAAACGCATCAGAATCAAACAACCACTCGAGTTTTTGCTCGTCTGAACACCAGAATATTTCACAGTTTTGTTGAGTGATTTCATGGTTCAGCAGCTCTGTTAGTTCGTCTTAATGTGTAGCTCCCACAGTCTGTTCTCCTCTGCCATATTTTACTTGACGACAGGCAAAATCTTGGAAGTTTCGCTTGATATTAGTGTTTAGGTAATGCAGATGAGCATGGGAAAAAAAACTAAGGCACTCCAGCTTTGAGTGAAGCAATAATTTATTTTTTGAGCCAGGCAGCTAAGCAGACCAACCCTGAGAGTGTCACCTAAAGACGAATGTCAAGCGAGACTGCTCCCTTTGGAAACTGTAATTACGCGACTGTTTTGATCCACAGATGCTATTTAAATTATATCGGTGCTGTGCAGGTATTTTTTTCATTTGTTGGCGTTTGTATCTTTGTTTGGAAAAGTGATTTACAAAACCTTTTGTTAATCAAGTGATTCTGTGCTTTTTTTTTTTTCCTTTCTTTGTCACGCCTGATGTGCTCCACACTCAGAAAACATTCATAGCATGAATGTAAGATTTTACACTGAGTATGCAAAAGATACTGTAGAACAAAATCAGCTGATGCTCGGGGGTCCAGGTGAGAGGCGCCTGTTGAAAAAGACCCGCCTCAGTGTTTGATTCTGTGATGGGGTTGATGTCCTCCTGTTTTTCTGTCTTGCAGGTTATTTATCCACATCATTCCAAACTGTCAGAGAAAGAGGTGAGTTAACACGCCGTGATGCGTTCATGTCCCAAACCCCAGAGACAAACATGTTTGAAATGAAGTCAACACCAGCTGACAAAGATTATTTAACTTAAATGTGGAGGATCCAAGCTGTGAATTGTTTATCACTCACGTCAGCTGGCAACGTATAGCTGCTGTGTGTGTGTGTTTTTGTGTGTGTGTGTGTGTCATTTTTCCATCAATAAATCATTAGCACTTTCATTTTGACACATTAGTATAATTACTGTAAGCCCAGCCAGCTGTGCTTGGACAGTAGGGAGATGTGGAGAAACACAACCCCAACAACACCAAGCCCTTAACAACACTACAGTACAGGAACAGTTTAAACAAAGTACATTCATTTAGTTCAGTGTTGTGCCAGCAGGCTTTTTTTTTTAAAACAGTAGGTGTCATTTAGCATTTGAACTGAACTCATACTGGTTCATTAATTTATTTGCTAACATCTTAGCTATCAGCTCATATTTATAATGGGTGGTATTATGGAACAGTTGACCTCAGCTAATTTTTTTTTGTCGTATTTTTAAAGTTTGTTAATCTTTGTAGTGTATCTCCAGCTGTTTCATGTTTTGACTGATTGAGCGTTTTAATTTGATAAATTGAAAATGCAATCCACAAAAGAGCATAGGGCAGCATAGTTAAGTCACATGACTTTTTTCCGTTGTGGTGTGTGAGGTGTAGGCCGGGAGCTGACATACATCTGCTCCTGATATGTCATTTATATTTTACACCGATGCGCCACAGAAATACATAAAAACAACAACAGTAACAACAACATAGTAATGTCCTAAAACAACATTTCACTGTGCTAACTTACTTAGCATCCATTTCAGCTTTCAGTTTTTTTTTTTTAGAAGCTGTGCAGAGACAAGGCAGATTTTATTTCAATTTGGGATGTTATCCCCCATGTAAAGAAATGTACTTCTGCCTACTTCTACTTTATAGATCAGGTTGTTTCAGGTTAAATACACTGGACCTTGTAGTCAGCCATTGAGGGTGATTAACACACTGAAAATACACAGTAAATGAACAGAGGCCTTGTAAAACCTTAAAAACCATAATAAGTTTTAAGTGTCGAATTCTACTTTGAACAGGGAGCCAGTTCAACTCATTGCAGTGGATTGAGCTCATGTGCATTCTTGGACTGAGATTATAACCCATATTAGTTTATTCTGAGCTTTTTGAAAGCTTATCCTTTGTTTTTTTTTAGTTAAGCCGCTAAACCAGGGGTGTCTCACTCGGTTACTCTGAAATCAGACAATCAAAGGGGACAAAAGACTCGTGCAACTAAATGTTTCTGTCATTTCCTTTCAGAAAACAAGCATCTGCTACCTGTCCTTTCCTGACTCCAACTCAGGTGAGTTCCTGTTTCAGCCTCTTATCTAACCACGCCTACAGACTGTGAGGTTTTCAGCAATCTTTTATTTCAAGCCACACAGTGCGACATGGATCTAATAAACCAGTTTGATGTGTGTGTGTGTAAGATGATCATACCGACTGAATCTTATTGGCTGCGATTCACGTCAATATACAGGAAAACATCATCAGCGTACGTGATCACTCTGCACCGCTGTGGTGGTAAACAGTGACGCTCAGCAAGAATGGAGCCTTGCAATAGTGATTAATTTATTTATATTCATAATTAATATTGAGTGATATCAAAGTCCAGATGAAGAGGAAAAGGAGCCGGACCTGGTGGACCTGGTTGTTTTCTTCTTTGTTGGTATCCCAAACATTTCATTTTGCTCGTTTTACCTCCATCATCGGGTTTAGCTCCAGTGTCGTGTTGATCACTGTCGTCATTTCATGCTGCATTCCTATTGGTCGGTTTGTGAGATGGTTCTCCTGAATGTATGACTCTAACGACGTGACAGTGGCCGTCTTTGAACCTCTCTAACAGAGCGACGTAGGAGTTTCTTCCACGCTGGTCGCCTTTCATCTGGGACAGAACAAAACCCCACAGTGTTTATCTGCCTTCATGCTGTGTTTCAGTCAAAGCTGGAAGTCCGAAATTCACAGCTGGAAGGATGTAGTTCTCAGACTCAGGTTTTGGGAGGACTACAAACATGTAAAAGGAATGCTTCAACATTTTGGGCAAAATCTCCTTTTTCCTGACTTCCCCAGACCAGAGATCAGATGTTGGACACCATTTCCACCTCTGTACGTCCAGTGCTTCAGTTCCTATGGGTAGCATTTTGTGTTAGCTTAGCATAAAGACTTGTAGTCTATGGACGTTGTTAGCCTGGCTCCATCAAAGTGAAAAAATAAACCTTTGAACAGCTCTGAAGCTGTCTTATTTGCACAGCGGATTGTGTGGATTTGAAATATTTTTGACTGAGCAGCTCGTACAGGTGATCCAACGCTTCAGCCGTTTCCCTGGATGAACTTTTTCCACCGTGTGAAGCCGCATCATACCTTTGGTGAGGTCGCGGGTTGCAGCAGTGGTGCATTTATTCCACCTTGCACGTTTCTGTTATATTTTGCTGATTTGGCAAATGCACCGTTAGCTGTCAGCGGGTGGCCGTTCCCTCCCCAGCTGATACCGAGTCAGGTGGAGCAAACTGTGCCGGGTGATGGACTCTGAGGTGAGACTGCAAACTTGTGGCGTTGCAGCGCTCAGTCATCACCTGCTCGTGGCGGTTAGATAGATAGATAGTTAGATCGATTTTTTTATTGTCATTGCACAATCATATACGTATAATAATGCAACGAAATTAGGGCTCAGTCCTTACGGTGCAGGGGAGAATAGAAAGCATCGTGCATTCTGCTAGTTGAATAGCCAAGTCCAGTAATAGATGGCTGCAGCCATGTCTCTGATATCAGAAAAAAATCAACAGTCACGGAAACACTTGTTGGATGTGCAAGCACAGTTCGTCATCCCGTGTTCGCCATGGACCTGGCGCTGGAAAAAGCTGGGAGGCGGCGGCCCAAAGGGCTGTCCTTTCAGCCGTGTCAACGCGCCGGCCCTGCAGCCTCGGCGTCCTCCGGAATGTCCTGGCAGCGACGAAAGTCCGGTGAAATTGGCATCCCGCAGCGCAATCCCAAGCTCAAAAGGTGCTGACGACTGTACGCGTACATTGCCCAACATAAGGTGGTGTTTTAAGCTAAAAACACAACCATTCACACATACAAAAACATAGAATACGGCACCGAGAGTGGAGAGCTGTAGCCGCTGCGTCTATGCACGCCACCATGGTTACGGCGTATGGCTTCTTTAAAATCCTTTGGCTCGCCGTTTTCTCCAACTTTAAAGCCAAAATACTTCTAAACTGACGAGCTAGCGTTCTTCTTTTAAACAAAATCCTCCGTGTCTGTATATTAAAGCGCTGTATGTAGCGTCACATCATAACAGTTCTGTGTGCGTTTTCTTAAAAAAAAAAAAAAATCTTAAGATGCCCTAACAGCTGTTAAGTATTTGATTTTGTGAAAACTGTTGTGATACTTGATCATATTGAATGCGTCGTGTGAAAAGTGAGGGAGTGGAGGAGAAAACCGCACGGCCGCTCTCTCTGGGAAGCTTTTTGGCCGCCAGCGTGCCGCTGCAGCTGTGTGAGGACATCTGATCTGCAGATTAAATGGAGGCGGTTGTAATCAGTCTAATGCAAGAGGTAAAAAGACATTGTAGCATAGAGATTAGATTACACAAACACACACACACACACACACACATTGCTGGGGAGACTACATTGAGTTTTGGACGCTGTGTTTGTGTATTTGCACCTTTTATATTTATGTAAGTGTGAATATGTGTGTGTGTGTGTGTGTGTGTGTGTGCTTGCTGTGACTAAGCAGGCTGCTGTGCTGACAGGCCTGCTGTCCTCAGGGTGAGCAATACACACAACAGGATTAAGACAAACACTAACAGGGGCGCTATAAATAGGTGTGTGTGTGTGTGTGTGTGTGTGTGTGTGAGTGAGTGAGAGTGAGTTCAGGTTCAAGTTGGAGGAGGGTGATGATGATCTCTCTCTTCTCTGCAGCTGCTAACACACAGATTGATTTTTAGAGGTGCTCCCACACTGTCAAGTAAACAGAAGTGCAGCACAGAAAAACGGAAGTTTGACTGTTTGCTTCCACGTTCCAGGATGAGGTGCATACAGCTCCTGATCAACAGCTGTGTTTTAGGGTTAGGGCACTCACGTTAGGCCCGGGTTTTCCGTATTAGTCCCGTCATTTTGTGAAAAAACCTAGGACAAATTGCAAGAGAAGCAAACTCAGCTGATTTTATATCCTCAGTTTGTCCTGAGTGTGGGAAAAAAGTCCCAAGAAATCTCATTGGTGGAAACTTTTGAAAATCACCTCTATATGACCGTATAATGCCAACAAACAGCCTTTTAACACACAGGTTACTATAGGTTCAGAATTACTATATATATAGTAACCTTGAATTAAAAGGTTACTATATAACAGTGAATTAAAAGGTTACTATATATATAGTAACCTTTTAATTCACTGTTTAAATATCTGTTCTGGCATTTATTCCTTATATTCCTTATTAGCACATATCAAATCAGATAATGTGTGATATGCATGTGTAAACAGAATAATTCAAAGAACTTGTAATTGACTTTTTTTCTTGTCTTTGTGTGTGTAATCAAAATTTTATAGTGATATCTGAAAGTAAAATGTTGAACCCCTTTCCCCTGTGTGTTAAAAACAGTGTTTTTTGGTAATATGTGGTCATATAGAGGTGATTTTCAAAACTTTCCATCAATGGGATTCCTTGGAACTTTTTTCCCCCTCACTCAGGACAAACTGAGGATACAAAATCAGCTGAGTTTGCTTCTCTTGCAGTTTGTCCTAGGTTGACCCCAGTTTTGGCCTAAAATTACTGAACTATATCGTTCTGAAGCACGAACGCCCCCCCCCCCCCCCCCAGTCCCCACGCTGGCCTGCACTCACATTGACCCGACACACCGCTAGGGTTGGGTACCGAAACGTGGTGCCAAGAGGGCACCGGTTCCGACGTTAACGGTAGTAACGAGACCGAATAAGCATGAAAATTCCGGTGCCGCCCCCTGGTCATCTTGGGGTCATCTTGCGGTTGTTGAACGTGACGTCAGCGCCGCTAATCAGCACACTTGTTGATCAGAACTGATAGTGAGAGGATCAGTAAAGATGCTGAAGGCAAAACGCTCCAAGGTTTGGCTGCATTTCACGTCTAAGGAGGCTGCAGACTGCGACATGCAGCAGACGCCTTAAAGCAACGTCATGCAAGGGAGGGAACACGTTGAATTTAATGAAACATATGGAGACACATGGAGTTTATTTAAAAGCCGAACAATGCAGCGTGTTTGATAATCTACGTCATGACACCAGTTTATTGTTACCACATGTTACTTGTATTTATATTGTTTAAATATTTAAGTTAATATTGTGATAAAACCCAACCGATACCCAACCCTACACACCGCCTCCTGTATGTGGCGCTGGCTGCGCGACCTAGGAAGTAGTTTTTTCTATTCTGGCGCACCTTTTCTCTGGCAGACAGCGCGGCAGCTTTTATAATAAATGCATGACTTTACTGCATTGTCTCTGCAAGAGCAGTGCATATCTCACGATGTCAGTCACCTAGATGTCTAAACACACACACCTCCTGTCTGTGTGGTACATCATTTGCTTCAGTTTACAACAGCATTAGTCTTCGATTGCAGAAAACAAGAAAAAAAAAATCTGGCCTATTGTGGAAAGCAAAACCATCATATATCTGTGCCAGTCTTTAAACACACCTGGTTTCCCCAAAGTGGATCTCTCTCTCCATGATGGGGCTTTTTAAGGAGCCTCCAGTGAGCTTTGGCCTGGGATGGAAATGGAGCTGTTTTCTGTGTTTCAGTCATTTTTAGACTCGTCATGTCGCCCGGGACAAAATTATCGTTTAAACGTCCAAAACAGGACAGACATGTTTAGCTCGTGGCCCCTGAGCCGTCTGAAGCCGCGTGGCCCCTGAGCCGTCTGAAGCCGAGTGGCCCCTGAGCCGTCTGAAGCCGAGTGGCCCCTGAGCCGTCTGAAGCCGAATGGCCCCTGAGCCGTCTGAAGCCGCGTGGCCCCTGAGCCGTCTGAAGCCAAGTGGTCCCTGAGCCGTCTGAAGCCGAATGGCCCCTGAGCCGTCTGAAGCCGAATGGCCCCTGAGCCGTCTGAAGCCAAGTGGTCCCTGAGCCGTCTGAAGCCAAATGGCCCCTGAGCCGCCTGAAGCCGCGTGGCCCCTGATCCGCCTGAAGCCGCGTGGCCCCTAAGCCGTCTGAAGCCGCGTGGCCCTTGAGCCGTCTGAAGCCGCGTGGCCCCTGAGCCGTCTGAAGCTGAATGGCCCCTGAGCCGTCTGAAGCCGTCTGAAGCCGCATGGCCCCTGAGCCGTCTGAAGCCGCGTGGCCCCTGAGCCGTCTGAAGCTGAATGGCCCCTGAGCCGTCTGAAGCCGCGTGGCCCCTGAGCCGTCTGAAGCCGCGTGGCCCCTGAGCCGTCTGAAGCTGAATGGCCCCTGAGCCGTCTGAAGCCGAGTGGCCCCTGAGCCGTCTGAAGCCGCGTGGCCCCTGAGCCGTCTGAAGCCGCGTGGCCCCTGAGCCGTCTGAAGCCGTCTGAAGCCGAGTGGCCCCTGAGCCGTCTGAAGCTGAATGGCCCCTGAGCCGTCTGAAGCTGAATGGCCCCTGAGCCGTCTGAAGCCGAGTGGCCCCTGAGCCGTCTGAAGCCGCGTGGCCCCTGAGCCGTCTGAAGCTGAATGGCCCCTGAGCCGTCTGAAGCCGTCTGAAGCCGCGTGGCCCCTGAGCCGTCTGAAGCCGCGTGGCCCCTGAGCCGCCTGAAGCCGAGTGGCCCCTGAGCCGTCTGAAGCCGCGTGGCCCCTGAGCCGCCTGAAGCCACATGGCCCCTGAAGCCACATGGCCCCTGAGCCGTCTGAAGCTGAATGGCCCCTGAGCCGTCTGAAGCCGAGTGGCCCCTGAGCCGTCTGAAGCTGAATGGCCCCTGAGCCGCCTTAAGCCGCGTGGCCCCTGAGCCGTCTGAAGCCGCGTGGCCCCTGAGCCGTCTGAAGCCGAGTGGCCCCTGAGCCGTCTGAAGCCGAGTGGCCCCTGAGCCGTCTGAAGCCGCGTGGCCCCTGAGCCGTCTGAAGCCGCGTGGCCCCTGAGCCGTCTGAAGCCGCGTGGCCCCTGTTGTAGGTGATACGTGACGGGCTCGCGGCGTTGGGGGCGGAGCAGAGCGCGCTGACACTCCCACGGCGGCTCGTCAGCCGGCGGGACGTCCAGCAGCTGTGGTGTCGCTGCAGGCCTGCGAGCCCCTGAACGCACCATGATGCATGATGTCATGGAGGCTGAGCTCAGCTGGGGAATGCAGTGGGAAGTGTGTGTGTGTGTGTGTGTGTGTGTGTGTGTGTGTGTTGTCCTGTTCAGTGGTGTGCAGTAGCAGACTGTGTTTATGTGTCTGTTTCCTGCAGGAACATTAGTAAACAAAATAAAAAAAAAAAAAAAAAGGTTGTCAGAAAATTGGCAAACAATTACAAGAATATTTGTACCTAAAAAAGAAATGAGGAAAAAAACTAAATAATTTCAAGAAATAATATAATAATAGATAATTAAAGTAATGACTTTGAACCCGAACACAGAGCAGATTGTGTCGGATGGGCTCTGCGGCTTCTTCAGCTTCAGTTTTGGCTCCAGACATGAAGAAGTGTGAAGGTCCTGCGTCAGACGATGGAATGTCTTGTTATCGCTCCCTGTCTCTCTCTCCCACACACACACACACACACACACACACACTCTCACAGCCCTCTCTGTGTGTGTGTGTGTGTGTGTGTGTGTGTGTGGGGGTCATGTTGAGGTGACGACGGGGCAGTGACTCATCGCTCACTTCCCGTTTCCTGTTTCGTCCCCTTCCCCTTCCTGTTTGTCCAGAACGTCGTCGCCGCTGTGATGCGTTCACTGCCATCACGTCAAGTCCGCGAGGCGGCGAGCCTGCAGATAACAGGATATAAATCCCATTTATCGGCTTTTTTTGGGAGTGAACAAAATATAGATATACGTCATACAGGATCCGCACATTAAAATAGAGAAATGCTTGTAGATGAGGGCCGGGCTGTGGATAAATACGTTGGATGTTACTTACCTGGACGACCTTTTGTTTGTTTGATTGTTTTTTCGGGGAATTTTTCTTCGCCTGTATATTTGGCGTTAAACCAAATCCATAAAAACATGTCAGATATAAAAATGAAATCGCTGCATGAGGCAGGGAGTGGGAATGATGTAAATATGGAGACAAAATGCAGGATGTACAGGTGATTTACACGCCACAAGTTCCCTGATTGTGCCTTAGAGCTGATGGAGGGTTTCCATGGTAACCTCGTCACCGTGTCTCCTCTCCCAGGTTGCCTAGGCGACACCCAGTTCTGCTTCCGCTTCCGCCAGGGCTCCAACAGGAAGTCGTCGCTCGGCTGCTTCCTGGAAACCGCTGACCGAGACGCTCCGCTCTGCCTGAAGGTCAGGACGCACACACACACACACACACACACACACACACACACACACACACACACACACGTAGAACTGCATGCATACACACATAAACACATAACTATATAGCTTTTGCAGACCCACAGTCCACACTTCTGAAATGACTGCTTCAGTGATATGTAACTGTGTGTGTGTGTGTGTGTGTGTGTGTGTGTGTGTGTGCGTGCGTGTGTGTGTTGCAGAGGGACCAGGGCCATTACTATGGCTATGTGTATTTCCGTCAGGTGCGGGACAAGTCTCTGAAGAGAGGATACTTCCAGAAGGTCGGTGTGTGTTTGTGATAAAATAGAATCATAACTTTATTTTATTGTAATAAATAAAATATATCAACATAAAAACACATAAAAGGATTTAAAACACAGCGGTCATAAATTTAGGTGTTCATCATACACAGCAGCATTAAAATTAAATTCAAATTTGTTTTCCCGGGCTGGAAACATTTGGGAGGAAAACTGTAAAATATAATTGAACCATTTTAAAAAGTCCTGAAATCTTAAATAATGACACTAAATTATTGCAGTAATTGCTGGATAATTGGCCCATGTTGGCGTAGATTGTTATTCTTTAGATTATAATTGTGTTTTATTTTTTAATTATTTTATTTCATTGTATTCCACCTTAACGTTTAGATGTTGGTTTTGCACGGCACTTTGCTGAGCTGGAGCTGTTTTTAAATAATTATAATAATAATAATAATAATAATAATAATAACAACAATAATAACAATAATAATAATAATAATAATGATAATAATAATAATAATAATAATAATCTAAAGCTGTCTGAGGTAAATGGGCTTTCTGCTCACACACTTTGGGCCTGACGGGGTTAAACTGTGTCCGTCAGATCATAAACACTGACAGTTGGTTATATTGACATGAGGAGCTGCTCCAGGTTTGAGGCCTTTGCTCCACGTCAGACAAACCAAACAAACGCAGCAGGTTGATTTTCTGTCTTTATCGAGTTTATTTCTCTTTGAACTTTATTCTGTTATTATTTATTATTTTGTTATTATTTATTATTTATTATTTATTATTTATTATTTATTATTTATTATTTATTCTGCTGCCCTCTCTCTCAGTGAGGTGTAGAAACAGTGACGGGGTTTCTCCTCAGGAGGGCGGATGGAGCCTGAATAACCTGTCTCTCTCTCTGCCTGTCTCTCTGCCTGTCTGTCTCTCTCTCTGCCTGTCTGTCTGTCTGTCTCTCTCTCTGCCTGTCTGTCTCTCTGTCTCTCTCTCTCTCTGCCTGTCTGTCTCTCTGCCTGTCTGTCTCTCTGTCTCTCTCTCTCTCTGCCTGTCTGTCTCTCTGTCTGTCTCTCTCTGCCTGCCTGTCTCTCTCTCTCTCTCTGCCTGTCTGTCTCTCTGTCTGTCTCTCTCTCTCTCTCTGCCTGCCTGTCTGTCTCTCTGCCTGTCTGTCTCTCTGCCTGTCTGTCTGCCTGTCTCTCTCTCTCTCTCTCTGCCTGTCTGTCTGTCTCTCTGCCTGTCTGTCTCTCTGTCTCTCTCTCTCTCTGCCTGTCTGTCTCTCTGTCTGTCTCTCTCTGCCTGCCTGTCTCTCTCTCTCTCTCTGCCTGTCTGTCTCTCTGCCTGTCTCTCTCTCTCTCTCTGCCTGCCTGTCTGTCTCTCTGCCTGTCTGTCTCTCTGCCTGTCTGTCTGCCTGTCTCTCTCTCTCTCTCTCTGCCTGTCTGTCTGTCTCTCTGCCTGTCTGTCTCTCTCTCTCTCAGTCCCTGGTGCTGATCAGCCGGCTGCCCTACGTCACGTTCTTCCACTCTCTGCTGAAGATTCTGGCTCCAGAGTATTTTGAGAAGCAGGAGCCGTGTCTGGAGGCCGGTCAGTGTGTGTGTGTGTGTGTGTGTGTGTGTGTGTGTGTGTGTGTGTGTGTGTGTGTGTGTGTGTGTGTGTGTGTGTGTGTGTGTGTGTGACTGGCTCAACATCTGTTCAGTTCAATTCACTAGTTAGTTATTTGATTTAAAAGCTATTTTTCACTTCTGGGATGATCTGATTTGATTTGATGTGATTTGTAAACCGCAGTTTGAATCAGTGACCGAGCTGACTCAGCACTTTATGGGACTGTCTGCCTTTTATTCTGAAATGTGACAAAACCAGGCGACAGAGTTACTCAAACATTATTCTGCAGAAGAAACTGTGTTGGATTTAAAACATTCCATCAGATCACCACATAATTATTATTTTTTTTCCCTCAAAAATCATGAATGAATGAAGCGTTTCTGACAGCTGATTCATCCGGTTGGTTCTGGTGAATCGGCAGAGCTCAGAATCGTTTTATTTTCTTGAAGCACCAAATGAATCGTCGAGTTTCTCTTTTCTGACTTTTCCCTCCGTGCTCGGTTTGTTTTAAGTCGCTGCTGTTTGCTTTTTCTGATGACCAGCTTGCAACGACATCGACCGCTGGCCGACGCCCCATCCCGGACGCATCCTCACGCTGCCCATCATGGGCGTGGTCATCAAGGTAGGAGCGCACACACACACACACACACACACACACGCACAAGTTCCATCTTGTAAATATGAGGCCTTGAAAGTAATAAACATAAACATTTATATAATTCCATGTATGTGTATTTTCATAATTAGTGCATATAGCTCATTTCATATCCCGATAACCGTATAAAACGTCCACAAAAGGCCTGTTTCTCGTTACATTTTGAATTAAATACCTGATAAATAAAAAGTACTTAATGTTATTTGATTATTTTTCTCGTTTAATTTGGAACCTTTGTTCAAATTTTCAGTTCAGCAGTTAAAAAAATAAAAATCTGTGGAGGTGTAATGATGGTGATCTGCACACGCTTCCTGATGCTGGCACAGGTTTTTTTCCCAGGCAGCAGCAGTGCCGTGAACGCACCATAAGGAGCGACACCTCCTCAGACCTCCTTCCACCTCCTTCCTGTCAAAATGCTGCTGCTGTGCAGGGGAGCGTAATCCTCCAAATTACAGAAAATAATCTGCCGTATTATGTGATCGATTTGATTTGTGACGCAGTGAAATAAACATGGAACTGTCGTCGAACAGTATATCGGTCGTCATGTCGTCGCGCAGCCCTAAATCGGATTCCAGTCCGTGGAGGGGACTTGAACCGGCAACCTTGTGGCTTCACGGGTCACCTGTCCTCCCCCAGCAGCCAATCAGACGCCCAGAACAGAGCGGCCGACTAACATGAGCTCTCTGTGCTGCTTTTAGGTTCGAATCCCGACCTGCTACGACAAACCAGGAACCTCACAGCTGGTCCAGTCTGCACAGGTGAGCACACACACACACACACACACACACACACACACACAGCCATAATAACAATAATTAAAAAAACTTAATTCATGAAGCAGTTTTTCTCAGTTTTAACCTTTTTAAACAAACAGCCAGTTGCACAAAAATCAGTTAATACGTCGAGTTTAAGAGCTCATGTTGTTACCAGAATAAATAAATGAAAATTATACAACATGTTAAAAATTAAGAATTTCCCTGGGTGGGATCAATAAAGTATATCTATCTATCTATCTATCTATCTATCTAAAAAGTGGTCCACAGGATGTAAATAAAATGGTCAAATAATGGGTAAAATAAAAAGTTGAAGTGGCACTGACGGACAGTAAACGTTGTTTTTTTCAGAGCGACAGCCTGGTGTCCATCGTCCTGCCCACCATCCACGAGGTGGACCTCTTCAGGTGAGCTCGCTCTCTGCAGCGCCGTGTGATGGTGAACACAGCTCAGCCGTGCCACAGGCGGCGGCCTCTGCTGCCTCCTGCTGGCCTGTGTTGGTATTGCAACACAGAGAAAACCTGGAAACAGACGCTTCACACTCACTGCCCCGTCTGCACACGGAGCTTTTTCCTGTCAAGCTAAACCCAGACGCTTAGGTTACATTCATTTAAAAAAAAAAGAAAATAGTTGCAGTATTTGTATATTTTGTATATATATATATATTTTTATCCACTTATTTGTATTTATATAAATTTGTTTATCTTTTAACCCTCTGAACCCCAAGCAGTTTTGGGGTGTTTTCTGCTCCCCTCACATTTTGGCTCACTGTGGGCTTGTTTTTCTGCTGCACCTCTATGGAAACAGCACAGCTGTGGCTATCACCTGAAGCCATTCAAAAATGTCTTTCACACAGTATGAAAGAGTTATAGTGCCATAAATAATAAAAAAATAAAAAAGGCAAACAGATTTTTTTTGATAATTTATTTTACAAAAATCGAGAAACATTGGAATAAATGTACAGAACATTTTTTCAGGTGCCCACAAGTGTCACTGATCCAGGAAAAAAAAAAAAAAAAAGCAGGGCTTCACATGATTTATTTCCTGAAATATTAACATTTTTCCAACCTGTATAAACTTAGGCGTTTTTACTGCCTTGTGCCCTTCCATGTTACTACTGCTGCCTACACACTGAAATTCAGGGAATTTTTGTCACGCGACTGTTGGGCTCACCTGAATCAATCAAGATGTCTCAGATCCGCTGAAGACCGCAGAATTTTCTGTTTTTTGGATGATCTGGATTGAGTGAATGACTATTTTTTGGCGAATTGTTGAATGAAACATGTATATTAAAATGATTCGAATGAAAAAATCACTTTTTTAGGCTTAGTTTCGTCCTTTTTTCTACCGCTAAACGGAAGTCGGACATGTTGCATTCAGGTACTGTCGGAAAATTCAAATTCCGACGAAAAAATACGTTTTTAAAGCTTCCAGCTATGATAAACAATTGAATTTTGGCGATTTTTAAAAAAATACATGTCTTTCTATCCGGCCGGCGGGTTTGGGGTTCAGGGTTAAATTGCAAGGCAGAATTTTTATATTTTTCCCTTCTTAGTTATGTTTTTAAACTCATCTGTATATGTCTGTTTCTTTTTGTACAATTCTAACAGCAATTCCAATATTTACTGTTCACTTTCTGTTGTTTTTATTTCACGTTTGCTTTGGCGATGTAACTGTCTGTTTCCAAAGCCCCTTGAACTGAATTGAGGGAGAGAGAGACATGCAGTTTCATATTTTTTTCATATTTTCATTAATTGACTCATTCATTCATGCATTTATTTGAATATCTGTTGACTCACTCACTCATTCACTCGTTCATTAGTTCATTAATTCAACTTTCTCTCTCCAGGTGTTTCTACCCCGTCTTCTTCCACATCCAGATGCTGTGGGAGTTGGTGTTGCTAGGGGAGGCCCTGGTCGTCATGGCGCCGTCACCCGCCGAGTCGTCCGATACCGTGCTGGCATTGGTCAGGTGAGTCGGGGGGTCGGAGGGGGCGTGGCCACAGCGAGAGTCAGTCAGCGTGTTGAGTCACAACACAGCGCTCAACATCCAGTCGCAGGACGGTGCAGCCCTCACAGAAATCTGCAAATGTCGAAAGGTTGTGACACCAAATCGACGCCTGAATTTTTCTCTGGTGTTCCTCCGGGATTTTTGATCATTTTTATTAATTATCCTGTGGTCAGAAATGGTTAAATTTTTCACCAAATCTGCGTAACAAACAGGATCAACCCAGAAACAACAGTGGTCAATCTGGTTGGAACTACAAGTTGTAAATTCTCTCTCTCTCTCTCTGTCTGTCTGTCTGTCTCTCTCTCTCTCTCTCTCTCTCTGCCTCTCTCTCCAGCTGTATCTCTCCTCTGCGGTACTGCAGTGACTTCCGGCCGTACTTCACCATCCACGACAGCGAGTTTAAGGAGTACACCACCAGGACGCAGGCCCCGTGAGTACAGGCAGCCGAACAGGAGGCTAAAACTCTCCGGTCTGTTTCCAGCGGGGTCCCTTGACCTCTGACCTCCAGCTGTGTGAATGAAAATGGGTTCTCTCCCCTCTGCAGACACGCCCACCTTCTGCTAATCCCATGCAGTTTGGGCCCCAAAGCCTGCAGTCCACATGTGTTCCTGTGGCCTGTTGTAAAATGGTGTGTGTGTGCAGACTGGGGCCTAAACAGTCTTGGAGCTGCATCAGTTGGCTTTGACTGGAAAGCTGAGACTCTTGTGGATTCAATGAGCCACATTTGATTCCTGTGTGATGATGTTGGCCCCCATAGCAGCCATTTCACTGCAGGCAGAGACTTTCTTGAAATTAAACATCATAATATTGAGTTGCAGCACTTACAGAATTGCACTGTAAGACGTAAGACACTACAAGTAGAGATTAATTCAGGCCTCAAACGCTTTGTCCCCCCTGAAGTCTATCTATCTATTTATTTATTTATTTATTTATTTGGATCCCCATTAGCTGTCGCCCTAGGCAACCGCTACTCTTCCTGGGGTCCACACAAAATAAAAATACATACAACAATGAACTTAAATATAAACACTTATACAAACAAACAAATTAAATGTAAACAAGTATCTAAACAAATAGACACTTAAACAAAGGTTAATCCGTCATCATCAAGAAACACAAAATTTGCATAACGATCTAAGCAAAAGCATCCCAGATTCAATAGATATATAATATGACAGATATTTTCAAATACAACCTCCTAATTATCCTATATTACCATACATTAACATTAACATTATCATGATGTGCTAAATTATATGTAATACCGTAAGTATACTTCTTATAATACAATCAAAGCTATATAAATATTATTATTGTTATTATTACTATTACTATTAATATCCTCATCATTATCACCGTTATCACCATTCTCATTAAAACAAATATATACATATTCTTATGTAATACCATAAGTATACTACAATATACAGCGGTCCCTCGTTTATCGCGGGGGTTACGTTCTAAAAATAACCCACAATAGGCGAAATCTGTGAAGTAGTCAGCTTTATTTTTTACAATTATTCTAGATGTTTTAAGGCTGTCAAACCCCTCACTACACACTTTATACACTTTTCTCAGACAGGCATTAACATTTTCTCACTTTTCTCTCTTGTTTAAACTCTCAAAGTTCAAACCTTCATTGAAAAATAAGTCCAGTATTATAGAATGAACGCATTCTGTCCTGTACAGGAGACACGGCACGGAGGAGATAGATTGACAATGGTCTACAGTCCCTTAGCCAATCAGGACGCAGAACACAATGCGCGGCCTCTCCCTTAGCCAATCAGGACGCAGAACACAATGCGATGGAAAAAAAAAAATGCAAAATTGCACAAAAAAAAATCCGCGAAACTGCGAGGCCGCGAAAGGTGAACCGTGTTATAGCGAGGGACAACTGTAATACATAATTAATAGTTATTATAACAGCAGTTGTTTTGCTGAGAGGGACAAATGAAAGAGATGTTGTCTTGAAGTGAAGGCCCAGCAGTGGAACCACAGCACCTCGCTCTCTGTCATTTTGTATTTTGAAGTTAGTGCTGATGTTATCGTCTCTCTCTCTCTGCAGGCCGTCAGTCATCCTGGGAGTGACCAACCCGTTCTTCGCTAAAACGCTGCAGCACTGGCCGCACATCATCCGCATCGGAGACATGAAGCAAGCAGGTAGGTGGTGAGGACGCTGCAGGTAGCTCCCCGGCAGCGGCTCTGCACGGCGGCTGCAGCTCATTTCACCCTGCAGACAGTCAGAAACGCTGCAGCTTCACAGGCAGGAAGAGCCCTGAGGTGTTGTTCTCCACACAACCACAGGGGGCAGTGCAGGGGGCTTTCTGTGCATCTTGCTTTGCAAAATATGAAGTTAATATTTGTAATGCAACTTGAGCATCTGTTGGAGAGGCACTACATGAAAATCGCTGGTAATGAGCAGCTACCAGCGAAGAAGACGACTTAATTTTTTATGTTCGTGTGTGAATAAAGGGCAACAGTCTGGCCTCTTGATAACAAAACTCCACCTGCAGATTACCTGCACTCTGATTTAATTTATTGGAAACTTGGAAAGCAGGAAATGTGTGAAAAATCAGATTAGACTACAAATGACAACAATAAAAGCTGTTTTGAAATGTTCAAAACAAATAAATAAAAGTCATTCAAATAAAATAATCTCAAGGATTTGAAAATAAATATGAAAACCAGTGACTGAACTGGAAAGCTATGGGACTATATAATTTTACTTCAAAATAAAAGCCAGGTTGAACAGACAGGTCTTGAGTTTCCTTTTAAAAAATACGGAGCGAGCGAGCCGTTCTGACATCAACGTCCCTGCAGGCCAAAGGAGTTTGAAAACCATGTCTGCCTGTCTGTCTGTCTGCCTGCCTGTCTGTCTGTCTGCCTGTCTGTCTGCCTGACTTTGCCTGTCTGTCTGTGTGTCTCCTGTCAGGTGAGATGGCGAAGCAAATGAAAGTGAAGAAACTGAAGAACCTCAAAACTCTGGACTCTAAACCTGGTACATGTCTCCTGTCTCTTGTCTGACTCTGAGTTGTTTCCTCGCCCTGCCTTGCCCTGCCCCGCCTCACCTCGCCCTGCCTCACCTCGCCCCGCCTCACCTTGCCCTGCCTCACCTCGCCCCGCCTCGCCCCGCCCCGCCTCGCCCCGCCTCGCCCCGCCCCTCGCCGGCCCTGCAGCAGCTGCCTCTCTCTCCTCTGCACATCGTTTCTTAAACAGTGAATGTATAAATGTACACATTTACACATGTGCACAGGCGTTTTCCACCATTACTCTGACTAAGGCAGTGCTGCTGATTTGATGCGGCTCCTGTAAACGGCATGTGTCCTTTTTCTGAATGTAGAGTTTTCCTATAAGACCTTGTGGGTTATGCTGATTAGGGATGTACCCGAACCCACATACGATATTCGGAAGTACACAAATGATGCTTTAATCCTGAATAGTTTTTCTTTCCGAAGTTTCTCCTCATTATTCGGGAGCTTTTCTCTAAAAAACAAAAAAACAAACAAACAAAAAAAAAACATTTGGATGCGTATTTTGAGCCTGATTTTGAGCCAAAACAAAACGTAGCAAAAAACATGTTGGTGCGTGTTTTGAACCAGTCACATCCACAGTTTGGTTTTTTTCTCACAGACAATAACGGGCCATTTAGTCCGATTACGTTTGGAAAGTCTTGAAAAGCCGCACGATTAAATTATTTTATTCCCGTTCTAGTTAGCTGAGAGCTAACTAGCCCACTTCAGGTTTCTTCCCGAATCCAAAGAACGAATCCCAAATTTTTTTTAAAGCCCGAATCTGAACCTGAATACAAACAGTGCCATGGCTGTACAGCCCTAGTGCTGATATTATCCAGGTGTTAGCAGCGTTCTCGGGTCACGTGCACATCTGGACCGCGTGTCTCCGTGGGCGTCTCGGACCAGCCAGCCAACAGTTTGAGACGCGTTCGCAAAATAAAAGCCCACATTTCTTACGGGAAAGAGAAACACACGTGCGAGTAAACATCAGGAAAGACACGGATATCAGCACGCCGAGCTTTTCAGTGAGGAGGATGAAGGATGAAAGCTGCGTTCACTCGAGTTTGCACGGCTGCACGTGAACGGGAATATTAGTGGAATATTCCTTTTCATCACTTTATTGATCCCTCTGGAGATCAGTAAAGTATTTCTGTCTCTGATTAGTAGGAAGATTGTCTTTTTCTGAATGATTTGTGCAGCCTGTTGTTTAAAATGCACTTTGTCCCCACCTGTAATCACATCTGTCAGAAATGTGAGCTCACTGTGTGTGTGTGTGTGTGTGTGTGTGTGTGTGTGTGTGTTGCAGGTGTGTACAGTGCATACAAGCCCTATCTCAACAAAGATGAAGACATCATCAAACAGCTTCAGAAGGTAAGAAACACTTTCAACTCCTCTCGTTTGAAATCATCCAGCAGCATCAACAGGCTTTGTTACACTTTTGAATGACATTTTATTTATTTCATTTGGACGAGTTTTTATGTTACGCAGCTTTTTGCTGCAGCACCATGAACAGACCTTAGTCCTCTCAGCTGTTACTGAGATTTCAAACCACCTGTTTTTTTTTTTTTGTTTTTTTTTTTATTAATTGAAGTAGTAATTTTGTGCTGGAGGTTTGGATGCTGAAGTTCATGTGAAGAATCTGACGTCTCTGTTTTTTTTTTTGTTTTTTTTTACGTAGATTTTATTGATTTTTACATAAACATAAACGACAACATAAACAACAAACAAGTGCTCTGCGTTCACACAGATGTCAAAATACGAAAGAAAATACACCACCGTCCAAAGCAAAATGACTTCATATAGATCACGACTGCCTTTCCCCAAAAACCCACCCCTGCAATCCCACCCCGCCTACCCACTCCGCTCCAATCCCTCAGACATCCCCGCCCACCGCGTCAGTCATCAAATACATGTACTGCGCTATCTCCCAACCATGTGCAGAAGAAGTAGGAGTTATGAAAGTACACTGGAACAATGACAAAGTGGGTGACTGAAAACAAATAGATAACCAAATTAAAATTTAGAGTACATAAATGGATGAAATAAATAAAATAAATAGACACAATACTATAAAGATATACAGATGTAAATATAAACATACATAAATTGGTTAATTAAAACAAAACAAAGAGGGGGAGGTCTAGAGACAGGTAATAACAATAGAAAAGCACATTACGTACTGGCAGGTCATCTGGACGGAGTAAACCAAAGGGGTCCCAAAGGGGCTGAGGTAAGTGCCTCAGGAAGGCTGACCACGTTCTCTCAAACCAACTAGCATCCCCTTTCATTCGTGCAGTAAGTCTTTCTAAGGGCAAAATTTTATGTTTCTTTGTACCATTGTGTAACAGTGGGAGGTTTACCACTTATCCACTGCTTTAAAATACATCTCCTCGCCAGAAACAGAAGTTTGTCACAAAGTCTGAAATCAGATCTACTCAGAGATAACGTTTTGGAACACAAGCCTAATAAGAAGAGACCTAGATCATTTGTAAATTTCAATGAGAAAATTTTACTCAGTTCCTGGGCCACATTGCTCAGAAACAGTGAATGTATGTCCCAATGGTCCGTTTACATGTAATGCAAAGAGGAGAGGTCTGTTTATCCATCTTATTAAGAGTCGATGGTGTTATGTGGGATCTATGGACGTCTCTGGTTTTTATGCTGCTCGTCCTGTAAAATACGGTCCCATGAAAGTGAAGCAGCAGCTCCATCAGACGTCCTGCTCACTCTCAGCTGTTTGTCTTTCAGGGCGTTCAACAGAAGAGACCCTCGGCGGCCCAGAATGCAATTCTCCGCCGCTACTTCCTGGAACTGACGCAGAGCTTCATCATTCCACTGGTAACAACCAATCAGAGCTCGCGCATTTTACATTTGACATTTGACATTTGACATTTTGGCCGCGAAGCTGAGATATTGAAGCTCAGATATTTTCAGAGAGTCGGGGCAGATTTATTCTGTTTCTCTGATGTGGCACGACGGCTGCGCTTCCACTTTGTTGAAGATGCACACTAATAATAATTTAATTTAATAATTTCTGTGGTGACAACAGATTCCTGTGATGGCGTATCACGGCCATTACAGGGAGAAGAAATATTAAGGATAAATTTCTTAAATTTATGAGAAACTTGGATATTGTCTGAGATTGAAGTAGGAAATCAACGGACAAAAAATCTCAGAAGAAGAAAGAGAGGAAATTAGGAAATTTTTCTGATTATTAAATTACAAATTTATGAGAAAAAAACTGAGAAAGATGAGAATCATGAGAAATGTTTTTTTGTTTTTCTTTGACTTTTTTTGTGCCGAGGAACCACATCCCTTCATCAGCTTTTTTTTTTCTTGCAAATTTGTGACTTTATTATCTCAGAATTTATTTATTTATTTATTTTTTAATTTACAACTTAGATCTCAGAATTTCTGAGTTTTTTCTTGCAAATTTGTGACTTTATAATCTCAGAATTTATTTATTTTTTTAATTTACCACTTAGATCTCAGAATTTCTGAGTTTTTTCTTGCAAATTTGTGACTTTATAATCTCAGAATTTATTTATTTATTTTTTTAAAATTTACCACTTCGATCTCAGAATTTATGAGTTTTTTTTATGCAAATATGTGACTTTATAATCTCAAAATTTTCAAGTTTTTTTTCTCATAAATTTACGTCTTTAATCTTCTGAGTGTTTTTCTCTGAATATCACCCGTTCCTCCCTGGATCTGAATTTGGCCCTAATACACCGCCGTGATCTTTCTCTTTCTTTTTCCTTTTCTCTGTTCTTTGAAATGTCCCTTTATGCCTGGTGTGAAGCACCGTGGCTCTGCGTCGTGTGTGAAATGTGCTGCACAAACACGTTTGGCCTTTTTAAACTCCTGAGTCCTGCAGATTCGTCCGTCAGTGTTTGAGATACAGTTTACTCTTGGAAGTGTTGGAAATGTTGGCTGTTTGAGTCTGTGTTTCTGGAACTCCGTGTGTGTGTGTGTGTGTGTGTGTGTGTGCGCGCTGCAGGAGCGGTACGTGGCCAGTCTGATGCCCCTGCAGAAATCCATCAGCCCGTGGAAGAGCCCTCCTCAGCTCAGGCCCTTCGTCCAGCAGGACTTCATGAAGACGCTGGAGAAGGCCGGACCTCAGCTGACGTCCAGGCTGAAAGGAGACTGGATCGGACTGTACAGGTACACACACACACACACACACACACACACACACACAAACACACACACACGTTGGAGAAGCAGGGAGACAGGAAAGGCAGAGTTGACTGGCACTGCCTTCTACTTTAAATGAAAACTTAGACATTTTGGGTGAAATGTCCCTTTTCCCCTCTGGACGTCCAGTTTGGATTCACACCAACTGAATCAAATCCTCCACTTCCACAATGTTCTGTTATCCAGGATGCTCAGGTCACAGTGTCTTCACTGCAAAAACTCCAAATCTTTCACAATTTTTTCACAATTTTCACAAAAACTTTCACAATTTTCAGACAATTTTCACTTGTTTCAAGCAAAAATTGTCTAAAAACAAGTTATTTCTGAGGTGATCATGTCTTATTGTAAGATATTTTGACTAGAAATAAGACAAATATTCTTGGTAAGATTTTGAGTTTTTGCAGTGTTTAAAGCCCCAGTTTGCTGTTCAGATCGCTCCACCCTCTTCCTCCTCTTCCTCCTCCTCCTCCTTCTCTCCTCCTCTTCCTCCTCCTCCTCCTCCTCTTCCTCTTCTTCTGCTCAGGGCGCTCTCTCTCTCCGTCTGCAGGCATTTCCTCAAGTCTTCCAACTTCGACGGCTGGTTCCGCAACAGGAGGAGAGAGATGACGCAGAAGCTGGAGGCGCTGCACCTGGAGGCGCTGTGCGAGGAGGTGAGGAGGCTCACCTTCGTCTCCAGGCTCCACTGAGACGCTGCCTGCTGAGACGCTGACGAGTTTGTCCTGGCTGTGCGGGTGCAGACGTGCATTGAGTCTGACACTTTAGAGAAATATGTGATATATGTCGTCAGTGGCCCTCAAGCTTTCCCTGGTTTCTGAATCCAAGCCCTCAGCTCAGCTTTATTTATTTATATAGCACTTTAAATACAACCACAGCTGAAACAAAGTGCTGTACTAAAATGAAAATAAAACAGCAAAACAGAAAGAAAAGTAGAAAGAATAAAAACAATCAAACAAATTAAAACAGAGCAATAAAACGATAGAAAGAATAAAAACAAAGTCCTTTAAGCGACTGCAGCAGAAAACCTCAGGCGTCGTGCAGCGACTGAACGATGAGCCGCCTAATGAAGGAGATCACAGGACAAATAACAAGCAACAGCCTGTGGCTCCTGAGCAGATTCATTTCATCACTATGAGCACAGCATTTCAGCAAGTCAGCGGTTCAGGGTTTTTTTTGTTTTTTTCCTTTTTGGGTCATTCCATGTCAGATCATCAGAATTTTCATACATTCGTCACCACGACCTCAGCACTTTCTAAGAAAATCTCACATCTGATGAAGCTATATCTGAAACAAACAAATTCCTAATGTCAGCTATTTTCGACCAAAATAGATTTTTAATGAATTTTAAAGTGAGGTACAGTCATGCGAGTTTGGTCAGTTTTCGGTGAACTTCAGTGGACGACTTGCATTTTGGCACAACTTCAATGCTCAGACATGCTGTAATATTAAAATCAGCTCACTTTACCATCTAAATCAATTCATCTTCATTTTCACTGTCATGAAACTTAATTATTGTGTGTTGCACACTAAAGTTGAACGCTTGTAAATTACATGGATTTTCGATATATTCAGCGTGCTGTAAGATTTACAATTTTCATAACACATTGACAATATTTGGTTGTTTTCTGCAGATACAACAGCAGAATATCCACTGAAAATCTGAAATAAATCCAAGGTGTGCCTCTGCAGATACCTAGACCTCCTGTTTCCCACGTTACGGCATTATTTTCAACTTTAGCAGGGCAGGAACTGGAGTGGCTTCTTAATCCAGATATTCTTTCTAATTATTTTAGTTTTAGGGGTGGAAATAAATAATTTAAACATGCTAGACCTAACCTTGTGACTTATCTTGGTTCTGAGAGAGTGGTCCCAATAAGGCCCAGCCTGAAGCTCCAAAAGCTTATATTTTAGACAGAAAGCAACAACAAATAAGCAACAGCCAATCGACATACGATGCATGTCAAACAAAGTCAACATCTGTGAGACAGCACCCCACTTTGAAAATTCACCAAAAATCAATTTTTCGTCCAAAGCGGGTGAAATTTGAAAAGTGCTCATAAAACATGGTTTTCTCACTGTGGGATCAGTGTCATTGAACTCAACTTCATTTCCAGCCGGCCTTCAAGTTCAAGATGCAAACCCCGTCTCTTCTGTGCTGCATTTGAATTGCGTTGCAAAATTAGAAATATTTTTTATAGCTATAGTTCTGTGTCACATTTTAAATCTTACTGTTATAGCCTAAAAATACATATTCTCTCCCTCTCTCTCTCTCTCTCTCTCTCTCTCTCTCTCCCTCTCTCTCTCTCTCTCTCTCTCTGTCTTCGTGTGTGTGTGTGTGTGTGTGTGTGTAGGACCTGCAGCAGAGGATCCAGAAGCATACGGAGGTGGAGGCGGTGGATCTGGTCCTGAAGCTGAAGGACAAGCTGGTCAGTGTGAGCTGCTGGCTGCTCGTGTGGCTCCTGTGTGTTTTCATGTGTTTGGACATGATGACAGGAAATCTATATTTTAATACAGTGAGAACGCTCTGTGTCGGTGCTGGTTCATGTGCTGAAGATGTTATTAGAGGCTCAGACCTGAAGGGCTGAGAAGCTGCTGGGTAGCACTTTACAATAAGAGTACAACAATTAATGTTAGTTAATGCTGTAATAAACATGAAGTAACAGGTAATAAACATTAACAGGTAATATACATGAAGTAACAGGTAATAAACATTAAGTAACAGGTAATAAACATGAAGTAACAGGTAATAAACATTAAGTAACGGTAATAAACATGAAGTAACAGGCAATAAACATGAAGTAACAGGTAATAAACATGAAGTAACAGGTAATAAACATGAAGTAACAGGTAATAAACATGAAGTAACAGGTAATATACATGAAGTAACAGGTAATAAACATTAAGTAACAGGTAACTAACCGTTAACTAATGTGTCTAAGAATCATGTACTAATGCTGTTCATGCTAAGGTATTAATTTATATGTTATTTAAGGGTTATTGTAGATATTATTAACATTAGTAAATGCCATAATAATCAGTAACTAACAGTTAATTAACCATTACAGCATTAACTAACATTAACTAACGTTAATTGTTGTACTCTTATTGTGAAGTGGTACCAGCTGTTGTCATGACTGGAAGTTGTGTGTAAGTGCTGCTGAAGAAACACAATCCCCATGCTCCTGATGGGGGCGCTCTAATTAAAGGTCAAAGTTTGGAAATTTGACAAGTTGTCACTGGTACACTGCCATAAATCCTAAATGACTGACAGTTTGCACCAACATCACCAAACTTGGAGGGTATTTTGGATTGAGCTGCTTCCCCTGAGATGCTGCTTGTGGGTTCATGATGTTTGTTTTATTTTAGGAGTTGCTCTGCTCAGAAAGTGAATGGAGAGATGCAGATAGAGAACAGTTTGTTGTATTTGTCCTTGTTCCATCAGGTTCCTGCCTCTCAGGTTCCTGTGTGGAAGCTTCCTGCAGACGCCACCTGCTGGCTCTGCTTTCCAACTCACAGAGGAAAATGACAGATAGATAGATAGATAGATAGATAGATAGATAGATAGATAGATTTACTTTAGTGATCCCAAACTGGGAAATTCCCACATTACAGCAGCATCAATAAAAACATAAAAATAAAATTAAGAAGTATATACAATAGAGACTAAATATACTAAATATAAACAATAAAGACAATAAGGACTAAGTATATACAATAAACTAACCTAATATGAGATGTGAAATGTGAAATATACCGATGGTAATAATAAATATGAAATATTAAATAAGAAACGTCCTCAGAAAATGGGAATCAGGACGTGTTGTTTTTCTGTCGTGCTGCTCCTGTGTGTCTGTACTGGTTTCTGAACTGGTTTCTGTACTGGTTTCTGTACTGGTTTCTGTACTACTGGTTTCTGTACTGGTTTCTGTTCTGGTTTCTGAACTGGTTTCTGTTCTGGTTTCTGTACTGGTTTCTGTTCTGGTTTCTGTTCTGGTTTCTGAACTGGTTTCTCTACTGGTTTCTGTTCTGGTTTCTGTACTGGTTTCTGTTCTGGTGTCTGTACTGGTTTCTGTTCTGGTTTCTGTACTGGTTTCTGTACTGGTTTCTGTTCTGGTTTCTGTACTGGTTTCTTCTGTTCTGGTTTCTGTACTGGTTTCTGTGCTGTGGACGTGAATGGAGAGACACAGATCCACAGTTACAGATGAACAACTAATGAGGAGATTTCACCTCCATAATCTGTACTGTCTGTCCTCCTGTGTGTGTGTGTGTGTGTGTGTGTGTGTGTGTGTGTGTGTGATGCAGAGCCAGGCGGAGCGCGAGCAGCTCCCGGTGCGTCCCGGGACCCTGGCCAAGCTCCAGGCCCACATCGAGGCCGTCATCCTGGCCTTACCCGAGGACCTGCAGGGCATCCTCCACAAGCCCTCCACTCCCTGACCTTTGACCTGTGACCTCCAGCCTCCTCCCCCCTGACTCTACACCCCCTGGACAGTGTGTTTTAATGAGCCTGGCTCCCGGGCGGAGAGACTACACGTGCACCGTCCGGCTCTGGGAGGAAGTTTACGGGACGTCTGCGTCGGCCCGGGCCGGAGACCACGCCGTGCATTTTAATGTTTGTTTTTAGGATTTTGAAGTTTGATTATTTTGAGTTGAACAGAGGACGCACTGCTCAGGCTGACAGCGAGGAAGCAAGAGCAGGATGACAACCCCATGATGACCTTTGGCCCCCAGTGTTCACCTCTTGATGTTTTTTTTTTTTTTTTTTTTTTTTAAACTTTTTAACTTTGAGCGTGGACTCGACCGCCGACCGCTGCAGCAGGAACTGTTTTCATCTGTTTTTTTTTTTAATTTTTAATTTTATCAAGTGCACTTCATTCCTACAAGGACCTACATGCTCCTCCGTCACTCACACACACACACACACACACACACACACACACTTTATGCAAACAGACTGAGCTGAGCAGAGCCAAGTAGTGCTTTATAATTTACTTTTACAAGAATACTGACCATTTACTGCACACACACACACACACACACACACACACACACACACACAACACACACACACACACACACACACACACACACACACACACACACACACACACACACACACACACACACACACACACACACAGCATTAAGCACCAGCTACCCTATAACAGCTTTTTCAGTCAGTTCTTAAAGTGCTTGTTGTGTGTGTGTGTGTGTGTGTGTGTGTGTGTGTGTGTGTGTGTGTGTGTGTGTGTGTGTGTGTGTGTGGGGCCGTCGGCTCGGACGCTGTGGAACAGGTGCACTCAGGAGCCAATCAGATGCCTGCGTACAGGTCAGGTGATCTTCCTGTAGCCTATCACAGTGGCAGTAAACAGAGAATAAGTTCAAAGTTCAAAACTTGAACGTGCAAAAAAAAAAAAAATGTTCTGGCAGCTTGTGGTTATTATGGGATGTGTTCCTGCTGCTGGAGCTCAAACTGAACTCCCACTCGTCTCCTGTCAAATGAAAACCTCCTGACTCCAGTCGTGGTGATTTTCATGCTTTTATTTTGAAGCTCAAATCCGTAAATTCCCACTTTTTTCCTGCTTTTCCTCCTGAAAACAGCAGCAGGTCATTTGACTCTCTGGAAAAACATCCCCTTTCATCAGGTTACGTGACTGTCAATCATGAACTTTAACGATGTAATTAAGCAATAATATCACATGCTGCTAGCACATCAGGCTGGACAGTTATTATTATTTTCAGTGTAAGCTGGTATGCTAACTAGCTAGCAGCACTCAGCTATCCAGCTCACGTTCTTCCTGCCTGGTTCAAATTTCCAACATATTCAGAAAAATAAAACAACGATTCATTACTGGAGAAAAAAACGTCCCAGGTGCTGTCTTGGTTTTAAAGTTTTGGGTTAAATCCCCTTTTTCCCGACTTCCCGACAGACTGGGACCAGATGTTGGACACCGTAGACTCCCATAGACTTCAAGTCTTTATGCTAAGCTAACAGGAAATGCTAACCACAGCAGCTGAACCACTGGACGTCCAGAGGTGGACATGGTGTCCAACATCTGGTCTCAGTCTGTTGGGAAGTCGGGGAAAAGGGGATTTTGCCCAAAACGTTGGATCTTCTGTTGGAGTTTACAGGAGCTCAGGAGCCTCTGTGCCCGTTTGCCGGGAAGTTTTTAGAAAAGCCGGTGGATGGAAGCTAAAATACTTTGGCACTAAAGTTAAAAAAATCATGGAGGTTTTCATTTGATAACACTGACATGAAGAGTTCATGTGGGAAATCATCACTTACTCATTCTTGAGGAAAAATAAGAAAACAAAAGCAAGAAGTTCACCATTCATTCATTCATTCATTCATTCATTCATTCATTCATTCATTCAGTCTGGAGGACCCAGAATGAAAAAACTGTCCTGTGTATCTCAGCAGGGTCTGAGGCC
Source organism: Myripristis murdjan (assembly GCF_902150065.1). NCBI lineage: Eukaryota > Metazoa > Chordata > Actinopteri > Holocentriformes > Holocentridae > Myripristis > Myripristis murdjan. The sequence goes on from NC_043984.1 coordinate 37,160,442, forward strand.
GCCTGCTGTCCCGTCCCGGGGAGCTGAGCTCAGTTTGTTGTGAGGAGCATCGCTCTGTCCTGAGTGGTGGCTCTCTGATTGTGGAAGGAAACCTTCACTGTACTTCACAATATCACAGAGAGGGGATTTAGACTTATTTTACTGATCATGTGATCACGTTCCCACTTAAGGGAACACGTCAATATTTTGGGTTAAATCCCCTTTTCCCAACTTCCTCAGACTGAGACCAGATGTTGGACACCTCTGGACGTCCAGGGGTGAAAATGGTGTCCAACATCTGGTCTCAGTCTGAGGAAGTCCCAGACGGAGATTTTGCCCAAAACATCGGAGTATCCCTTTAAGAGCAGGACATTCTTGGCCCCGCCTCTCTGTGTGTCCTTTAAATGTCCAGTGAAGGCAGCTACATGTGAAGAACCTGACCAGCAGCTTCCACTGGTTTTCCCAGCCGACCTCTCCGAGCAGAGGCAGAGCTTTGAGGTGAAGGTTGTTCCCCTGGTGGCAGACACAGAGGTGCAGTCCACAGCTGCAGGTGAGGCAGCGTCTGTGTGACGGCAGGTGGAGGCAGAACATAGACCCGCGTCGTGGTTTGGGTTCGCTTTTTTTGAACGGCTCCAAACGACGCTGGTGCCTTTTCTAACGACACTAGAACAAAACCAGAGCAGAACCAAAGAGCAGAGGACCTCTGTTCCTCCTGTCCCACCTGAGCTCGTCTGAATCTTCACGGCCAAGACCGGAAAGACCACAGAACCAGAGCGGAGTAGAACCGTCATCGCTCCGGGTGCACGACAACATGCTGATCGTAGTTTAACCCAGCTGCTCAGCATCGTCACAAACGCCTTTTACTGGACAGAGCTCCTTAAATACGACACACAGGCAGAACCAGGCTAACGACTCCCATAGGCTTCAAGTCTTTATGCTAAGCTAACAGGAAATGCTACCCATAGGAGCTGAACCAAGAAGCTAGCCCGTTACCATGGCAACAATACACATAAATAATGGCCACCACTCCGACCGTCCTGGTGTGTTGATTGAATGGGACAGACGGTTGTGCTCCATTGGAGTTCAGTGGTAAAGGCTGTCCCACTGCTTTGAACGGGACAGGCTGAGGTGCAGACGGCTCACTGAAGAACTAAATTTACTCAGATTACTCTGCTGAATAACCACTACTGATGAACATGTAACCACGGCGACCGTCCTGCCCACTGCTGGGAAGACTGTTGCCCTCAGACAGAAAAAAAAAAAAAAGAGAGAGAGACAGACGGTCCGTTTGGATTATTTTTTGATTATTTTTTTGATCATTGATCGCTGACGTGTCTGACAGAATTGGAGAATGACGATAATGACAGCAATAACAAATGAATGTTCTCATCCAGAAGTGTACTTATTGCTGTGGCTGCAGTGTTTTCACACACACACACACACACACACACACACACACACACACACACACACACACACACTGCACCAGCAGCACGTCTGAAGACTTCACATGGATTTAGCCGGGGCTCAAACACATGGATTTAGTTTGTTTTTCTTTTCTTTCCCTGTTAAAGTCGTCATGTGACACGTGTGTGACAACCGCTTTGGAAATTGCCTTTTTTTTTTTTTGTGGGATGGAATAATTGTTTAAAAAAAAAAAAAAAAAAACTGTAACGTGCTGGTTGTAAAAAACCTCTGACATCTGGTTGTTGCGCAACCATGTTAAGTTTTATATTTGTACAAAAAAAAAAGACTTATTTTAACAACTTTGAATTTTATACAGAGGGCTATTCTCATATTCCACTCTGCCAGAGAATTAACAGTTTTGTACATAATACTGTAAAATGAAATTGTGGCCCAGATATAAGGATGTACAATAATTATTTTGTTATTGCAGTAGATGTTTTACTAAATACAGAGATATTGTTGAAGACTGCTCCGTATGATTCACATCTCATTCCTGCTTTAATCTGCTCAGAGGAGACGCCTCCACAGTTTGAAATCCTACTTTGACATTTGTGACACTTAAAAAAAAAATAAATCTCATTTGTTTTTCATGGAGCTGAAAAGCAGCTGGCTAGCACTGTTAGCATTCCCCCCCAAACCATCAGCGTCCAGTCGGCGCCACCTGCTGCTGTCAGCGAGGAGCTGCAGCGTGGAGACTGATGCTCACAGCTGCTGAGCCACTAGAGGGCGCAGCAGCCACCTGCTGACCCAAACCTGAAGCCACAGACGTTCAAACCACAGACACAGAAGGAAAGCTCGATACGTCAAACCACTTACCAACACTATGACATGTTGTTATGATACAGAATTTCTGATTAAATAAAAAAATCTAAAATTCTATACAAAATAGGCTACTTTTTTACCCAGATAAGAGTCAAATATACTTGATACTTCATTATATTAACAATCAAATCTTTCAAACTAAAATCTTATCATCCAGATATATAGCTTATATTAAAAATATAATTTACAGCTTTTAAATATATAATTTACTTACATTCTGTATATATAAACACACACACAGTGGTGGAAGCAGTCAGCTGTTTTATTTCAATGTACAAAAAAAAAAACAACGTATTAATTCTTGACCAAAAGGATCGTTGTTAACCAAAAATGTCCAATCATTTTTTTTTTTTTTTTTTAGAACCTTTCATTTCAAGGAAGAGTTATAATAAATGGTGAAACCTGTTTTAAACCATTTTAAACAGTGGCCATTGCTACAGAGTGAGGATTCAGTATTTTGGGTATCAGTTTCTTCTGAAACAAATATTAAAACAAATATCTCACAAAGGAGAGAGGATAAAATTCAATAAAATAATCAACATAAATTTTCAAAAATAGTAAAAAATGGAACAGGAAATATTTTAATAATGAATATTGAAGCTGATAGTGTCTTTTCAGGGTGCACTGTTCTGATTGGATAAGAGATCTGTATCCAATCAGAACACGTACCCCAAAAATACACTTTACCAGCTTCAATTAAAAGCCATTTCCAATTCAATGTTTTACATTTTCTTTGTAATTTTATATATATATATGATTTTATTGAATTTGATCTTGTATTACATTGACATTGATTTAGTTGCCTGGTTTCAGTATTCCTCCGGTGTGTACAGCCACACGCTGCTCAGTGTGCTGGCAGGACTGAAGAGGTTTCCCACTGCTGGAAAAGATATACTTTACAAATTTCAAAATTATTTTCCTTTGATCTGACAGCACAAAAAACTTGTGTAGATGTCTGCTGTTTTTACAAAAAAAAAAAAAAAAAAAAAAAAAAACGCTCGAAAATGAGAGGGAAATTAAGCAAGTAAGGAGCACAAACCTGTAACCCTGTTCACCTGCAGGGGGTGGAGTCAGGAATCTGCCCCCACGAGCCGAGCTGTGCTTCAGACTGTCAAGGTGAGCTCTTCTTATTGAAAACAACGCTGCACACACACACACACACACACACACACACACACACAGTCCACATGGGTTTGAGCTGGCAGCGCCCCCTGCTGTTGAACTGTGTTGAAGCCATAATAACCACTACATGACAGCGTGTTGGAGCGCTGTGCCGCCCTGCAGGACGACAGGCTGACGAGTGCTGCTGACAGGCCGCAGGTTTCTGAGCTGCAGAGGGAGGACGGCCACGTGGCCACGCCCACCGCCGCCTCAGCTCAGGCTCTGCTGATGCGGCCTTCCTCGCCTCCCTGGGTTTGGCTCAGCGGACGCTCACAGCTGACCTTTCATGTGTTTTCATGTCATTAAACAGCTTCAGCAGCAGCTGTTTCCTCTGCTCGTCACTCATTTGTTGTTTTCATTCAAACTGGGAGCTTTTACGTTTCGTGAAGCAGGACCAAGCCAATGCCCTTATTTTTGATGTTTTTTTTTTTTTTTTATAATAATAATTATTATTTTTAGCTCCACCATGTTTCATATTCACACACATCAAAGTTTCCCATTCAGTGAAACCGTGCAAATCCTTCACACTGTCTGTTTTCTGAGTCACAGCTCCTCAGAGTTCATACGGGTCGCTCCAAATTTCCTGCTTTTTTATTCACGTTCTTCTCTGGTGTTTTTGAGCCTCTTAACTTCATTCCTAACAGAGGAAGCCACATGAGATGTTCAGGGCTGAAAAACAAACTTGAGCTCTGTTCAAAACTGCAGCCGAGTCAGTTTTACATCCACCCTCGGCGTCACAATCCTAAACCAAATCTGGTTTTCTTCAACACGATTTTTTCTGTACCTGACTTTGAGCGTCAGTATGTTGGAAAAATGAAAGTTTGAGCAGTAAAACTGGAGCAGTTGAATGTCTGTGACTCAGAGGAACAGAAACCAGCGCTGCTGTCCTGGAGGTGTCGTATGTTTTCTGATAATTCATCAGAGAAAACTGGAAAAAGTGCATTTTGGGAAAACTCTGAAGGGTCCTATCAGCCTGTGGGACAGGGGGCTGCTCAGATGAAGGCTCTCAGTTTGAGCCACAGTTTGAGACCAGGCTCATGTTCCAGCCACAATTCCTTCTGTGTCCAAGTTATTGTCTGAAACAGGCATATTGTGACTCAGGAAATGTAAAACTGGAGATTCTATGAAGTCTTGACAGGAAGTAGAGCCATGATGCTGCTCAGTGAGTGAACCCTGTACACACTGTACCTGCATACAACATGTACCTGTGCAGTTTGCAGGTTTTACCTCCCACCTCCTTTTATTATTTGAAATCAGTATTAGGCAGCCGGGCTGACACACACACACACACACACACACACACACACACTGGGGCGATCGATGGCCTGATGGGAGCAAACGTCGACAGTAAAAACTCCGTCTGTAGTCACGTCTCCCTGCAATATTTTGTTGGAGAGGTGGCTTGGTGTGGGCTGTATTTTCAGCAGCGCAGACGGAACTGAATGATCCTAGAAGTATTACAGGAATATTACAGGAATATTATCGGAATATTACAAGTATATTACAAGGATACAAGGATACAAGGAAGTTTATTTGTCATTATACAACAGGTTGAATAATAAAATTAAAGTGTGGTTCCCTCTTGAACCCTTTTATACCTATACCTATTTCTATATTATAGGAATATTATAGGAAAATTACAGTAATATTACAGGAATATCATAGGAATACCACAGGCAGCAGGGCTCTCTCTCTCTCTTAACCACACACATTACACACTAACCTATTCTTAAAAGGCTGCTCTTACAACAAGGGGCAAGAAAATGTCATTATTATTATTATTATTATTTTTTTTTTATTATTTTGGGGAAAGGGAGGGAAATGTGTTTTTGCTTTTCTTGAGGAAGCCGTTGGCGTGGCTGATGTGGGCAGGGAGAGGAGGCAGGGAGCCGCCAGGACGCTTTAAATCGCTGTTTCCTTGCGTCTTTGCTGCTCAAAAACCTGACAAGCCGCCTTCTTTTGAGGCCTCTTGCGGATTTCCTTTTTCCTGAGGAAGCGATCGAACTGGAACTCAACCTCATCCCAGTATTCCTCGGTGTCATAGACGAACCAGTCGAAGTCGGGATCGTCCCATTCTGCCAGGTGGAACTCCTCCTCTGCCGACTGTGTGTCTCCATGACTCATTATTTTTACAAGCCTGTCCAGTCAATCAGTTAACAATTATCCATCAAGATGAAGAAAAAAAAAAATCAACTATAAACCACAAATCAGCCAAACATGTTCTAAACCCTTTCAGGTCAGAGTTTGTTTCTGACAAACTGGCAGCTCAACCACACTAGAAGAACCAGAATACCACAAAGCAAACCCAGGGAGGAGCGGCTCAGTGAAGGTGGAGCTGAAGGTGTGCAGGAGTCTCAGTCTGTCAGAAGAGACTCTGTAGAAGGACAGAGTCCCAGCAGACCAGTCCAGATACACTGCTACTCTGTGAGATCCATGGGGACGGACAGAGAGTCTGGTGGACTTCCTGTTGTGACTGGCAGAGTAGCTGTTACCATCATCATCATCACAGCACTCCAGTCTCCAGGACTGTTTATTGTATCCAAGCAGAGAGTCATCACCACTTCTTGTGATTCCTCTGTAAGTCACTGCTATATCAACCTCTCCTCTCCACTGGACCTCCCAGTAACATCGCCCAGTCAGACCTTCTCTACACAGAACCTGAGGCAGGTCAAATCTGTCTGGGTGATCAGGATACGGCTGCTCCTCTCTCTCCTTCGTCACCTTCCTGTTGCCCTCAGACAGATGGAGGTGTCTGTTCGCTGTGTTTGGATCCAGTGTGAGATCACAGGCATCTGATGGGGAGAAGACACACAACACACCTCAGAAAGCCTCATTCACTCACACTCTCTTGGCTCTTAGAAGGTTATTATAGTTTGGCATTTTTCATTAAAAATAAAAACTAATGTCACTTTACACTTTGTGTTTTCAATTTGAGTTTGGTTTGAATTCATTTTTAAAGAGGATTTGTTTGGTTTATTGTTTTTAATGCTTATTTTTTGTTGAGTTTGTAAGGCAGATTTCATATCCACCAAAATACCAGAGAAAAACAAATACATATCAACAATTAAACAAATGAGACCTTTTTTTCCTCCTTTTTCTCCTTCAGTTTTTTTCTCTTATATCTCCCTCTCTTTTTCTCTACCCCTCTCTGTCCTTGCCTGCCCCTACCCTCATCATACACCCCCCTACACACACACACACACACACACACACACACACACACACACACCAAAAGTAAACTACAGTTGATTTGCTTTCTTAATTCTTTGTTTCTTCTTATTTTCTGTGTTGTTTTCTTTGAGTTCCTGTCTGCTTCTTTCTTTCTTTCCACATCTGTTCATCCTGTCTTCTCCTTTTCTAACATGTTTTTGTCCTTGTAGCTTTGATTGGACTCAGCAGAGAGAGACAGGAAAGGCCGGGGAGAGAGAGGGGCCGCCCTGCAGCAAAGGGCCTGAGGTGGGATTCAAACCCACGACTCAGCCTGGACAAGCTGGAGCTCTGCAGCACGTGAGCTCCCAGGGCGCCCAGCTTTCTCTGTCCTGTCAGCTGATTTCACACACACACACACACACACACACACACACACACACATACACACACACACACACACACACACACTCACACACACACACACACACACACACACACACACACACACACACACACACACACTCATATAGTTTCAGCTCGCTCACATTTTCTGTAAAGCCTTGTTTGGATTTGTACTTCGTGTGTGTTTGTGTGTGTGTGTGTGTGTGTGTGTGTGTGTGTGTGTGTGTGTGTGTGTGTGTGTGTGTGTGTGTGTGTTTGTGTGTGTGTGTGTGTGTGTGTGTGTGTGTGTGTGTGTGTGTGTGTGTGTGTATGTGTGTGTGTGTGTGTGTGTTTGTGTGTGTGTGTGTGTGTGTGTGTGTGTGTACTCACATCCTCTCAGGCTGTCAGCTGGAATCCAGTCTTTTACATGTTCCAGCCTGTAGGGATGAACACAAAACCATCATCCTCTTCATCATCATCATCATCACCTGCAGGTCACATGACCCCAACACACTGTGGCTGCTCTGATTGGCTGATCTCTCTCTGTCTGTCTGTCCAGTCCTGAGGCCACTGAGCACTTTGGACATTTCCCAGGAAATGCTGCCTGCACTGACTGTGTCCAGCACAAGAACCAAGCAACCAAGCTGCTCCGCCTGGACTGACTCCACCCCTCTAGGACTGACTCCACCCCTCTAGGACTGACTCCACCCCTCTAGGACTGACTCCACCCCTCTACTGACCTCAGAGGACTGACTCCACCCCTCTAGGACTGACTCCACCCCTCTAGGACTGACTCCACCCCTCTACTGACCTCAGAGGACTGACTCCACCCCTCTGCTGACCTCAGAGGACTGACTCCACCCCTCTAGGACTGACTCCACCCCTCTACTGACTTCAGAGGACTGACTCCACCCCTCTAGGACTGACTCCAACCCTCTGGGACTGACTCCACCCCTCTAGGACTGACTCCACCCCTCTAGGACTGACTCCACCCCTCTACTGACCTCAGAGGACTGACTCCACCCCTCTACTGACCTGAGAGTCTTCAGGCTGCAGTCTGGACTCTCCAGTCCAGCAGACAGCAGCTCCACTCCTGAATCCTGCAGCTGGTTCTCACTCAGGTCCAGCTCTGTCAGATGGGGGTTGGACTTCAGAGCCGAGGCCAGAGAAGCACAGCTGCTCTCTGTCAAGCAGCAGTGACTCAGTCTGAATGAAGAATAAAATAAATCTAAATTAAGAATAAGGTCTCTCTCTCTCTCTCTCTCTCTCTCTCTCTCTCTCTCTCTCTCTCTCTCTCTCTCTCTCTCTCTCTCTCTCTCTCTCTCTCTCTCTCTCTCTCTCTCTCTCTCTCTCTCTCTCTCTCTCTGAGTGAATGCTGAGAGTGAATGGGTGAGTGTGTCGGAGAGCGATTGTGGTGAAAGTTTGTACGTTTTTCAAAGCTTTTTGCTTGTTTTTCTTGCACTGGGTGGAGGTTAAGGTGTTTGTACGTCTTTTCTCCTTCATCACAAGTGTGTGTTTTGTTTATTTGTTGGTGTTTTGTGTGTTTGTTTGGCCACGCAGGCCGGCATGGTGCTGCACAGCGGCTCCGGCTTGGAGAAGCTGACTCGCCGACACGCCGTCAAACTTTCTCCGGCTGTCGGTGTTTCAGTGGAGGAGTGCAGCCTCGCTGTGGGTGAAACTGTTGGCTATGGCAGCGTTAAATCTGCCTCCAGAATGAACAGTTGTGTGGTGATTTTTTTGGATTGTACTGATAAAGTGAATCAGGTGGTTGAGAGCTCGGTGGTGGTTCAGGGAACACTGACTCCGGTGTTGCCTCTGGTCAACCCGGCCAAAAAAGTAATTATTTCAAATGTGCCCCCGTTTTTGAAAAATGAAATGTTGGAAAAAGAGCTGGCCCGACACGGACAGCTGGTGTCCCCGATTAAGATGATCCCCCTCGGGTGTAAATCTCCTCATCTTAAACACGTCGTGTCTTTCAGGAGACAAGTTTTCATGATCCTGAAAAACAACAGCGAGGAGCTAAATTTGGCTTTTAGTTTTTGCATCGATGACTTTGATTATACTGTTCATGTGACTTCTGATGCGCTAAAATGTTTTGCATGTGGGGCAGAGGGACACCTGATCCGCTCGTGCCCGGAGAGGGTGACTGGTGGTCAGGCTGCTGTGTCGGCAGCGGAGCCGCCGGATGGCCCGCAGCGCACAGACACACACAGTAACACACAGAGCGCACAGACACACACAGTAACACACAGAGCGCACAGACACACACAGTAACACACAGAGCGCACAGACACACACAGTAACACACAGGGAGCACAGAAACATACAGATACAGAGGGGGGTGAAAACAGAGAGGACAGTGATCAGGGTGATTTACAGGATATTCAGATTGATAATGTTGATCAGAATAAGCAGGAGGTGCTCAGCGTTCAGGCAGAGCTGAGGGAGCAGGCAGGACACACTGCAACCAGAGTGGCTGAGTCTGTGCTCAGTGAGGAAAGTGTGATTGATGATGAGATGATGAAAGTGTCTGTTAAAAGAAAACAAACAGAAACTAAGGAGAGTACTGTAAAAACTAACAAGGTGTCAAAGACAGAACCTCAGCTGGCCTCCTCTCAGCCAGAGAGAAACACACAGGACACACAGAGTGACATACAGGACACACAGAGTGACATACAGGATGACACACAGGACACACAGAGTGACATACAGGATGACACACAGAGTGACACACAGGATGACACACAGGGCGACACACAGGATGACACACAGAGTGATACACAGGGCGACACACACAACACACAGGAGAGTGATGGTGAGGAGGAGGATATGCAGGTGGAGATGCAGAGCGGTTACTCTTTCCCGAGAATCAGAAGTTTTCTGAGAGAAACAAAAGGGCTGAGGGCTGTGAGAGTGGAGGAATATTTTCTGTGACTCTGTCAGGTTCTTCATGAAGAACACAGGAGGCCTCGGGCAGCCTTCTTCTTCTGATAAAGAAATTTTCAGACTGAAGAAACTGTTATCCAAGGTTTGAGCCCAAATTGTAAATGATGATTAAGTATGTTGTTTTTTTCCTCCATGTGTGTATTTTGTCTTTGATAAGATGCAGCTTTAAAATAACCATGTGTGATGTAAAGCTGGGATCTTTAAATATAAACGGTGAAGATGGGAAGAGAGCTGCATTGTTTAGTCTTGTCAAGAGCAGGAGGTTAAATGTAATGTTCCTTCAGGAAACTCACAGCACCAGTGATAATGAATGTGACTGGAGGAGGGAGTGGGATGGAGAGGCTGTTTTCAGTCACCTGAGCAGCAACAGGGGAGGAGTTATCACTCTCTTCTCTAGAGATTTCTTGCCTTTTGCATGTGTTAGTGATGAAATTGTTCGGGGTCGGTTATTGAAAATATGTGCTGAGTTTGAAAATGTGAAAATGACTTTCATAAATGTGTACGCTCCAACTGTGCCATCAGAGAGGATGTTGTTTCTGGATGTGTTAAAGAATGTTATCAGTAACTGTAGCAGTGAGGAGTTTTTGTTTGTGGGCGGTGATTTCAACTGCACAGAAAACCCTGTTAGACAGGAACCACCAGGAACCTGACCCTGCCTCTAGGAGCTGTCTTATTAAGATCATTGAGAATTTTGAATTGTGTGACATCTGGAGACATTTTCATAAAAATCAGCGTCAGTACACCTGGGCTCACTCCAGAGACAATTTGTTGTCTTTAGCCAGACTTGATCGTGTTTATTGCTTTGAACATCACATTAATGTATTTAAAGGTTGTGATATCAGTCCGGTGGGTATGTCAGATCACTCCCTTGTACAGTGCTCATTGTGTATAAAAGATGTGAAATGTAAAAGTGTGTACTGGCACTTCAATAGTTCCCTTTTGTCTGATAATGGTTTCATTAATATATTCAGATCATTTTGGCACAATCACAGAAAAACTAAGTGTGAGTATCTCTCTCTACAGCAGTGGTGGGATATCGGTAAAGTAAAAATCAAACAGCTTTGCCTACAGTACACTCTCAATGTCTCAAAGGACATGGCCAGATCTATGAGAGCTCTGGAGAGAGCTGTAGTGGAGATGCAGGATTTAGCAAGCTCCACAGGAGATCGAGAACATATTGAAGTTCTCAAAAGCAAAAAATCAGCTCTGTCTGACCTGCTGGGAGTTTCTGCACAGGGTGCTCTGGTCAGGTCACGGTTCCAACATGTCGTTTGCATGGATGCTCCCTCTCACTTTTTCTTTGGTCTTGAGCGTAAGAACGGTCAGAGGAAGCTGATCCATTCTCTGAGGTCTGACACCGGGCAGCTGCTGCAGGAGTCAGCTGACATCCGTCAGTGTGCAGCGAGTTTCTATAAGGAACTTTACACGTCCGAGTTCCAGGATGAACCAGAGGTGGCGCTGTCCTTTTATGAGAGCCTTCCTCGGGTCTCAGAGGAAGACAACACAGAACTGGAAGCACAGCTCTCTGCAAAGGAGTTGCAGGAGGCCCTGCAGAGCATGAGGAGCGGGAAGGCTCCTGGGATAGATGGTCTCCCAGTGGATTTTTATAAGACTTTCTGGCCTGTGATTGGTGGAGATCTGTTGTCTGTGCTCAGAGACAGTCTGGGTAAGGGGAGGCTGCCCCTGAGCTGCAGGAGGGCTGTCCTCACCCTCCTCCCGAAGAAAGGAGACCTGCAGGACATAAGGAACTGGCGTCCTGTTTCATTACTATGTACTGATTACAAACTGTTGTCCAAAGTCTTAGCTTTAAGACTAAGAAAAGTGATGGAGCAGATTGTCCATGTAGACCAGACATACTGTGTACCCAGCAGGTTGATATCTGACAACGTCACTCTAATTCGGGACATTTTGGACCTCTCTGGTTCTTTGGGCTGTGAGCTTGGTCTGATTTCTCTAGATCAAGAAAAGGCTTTTGACCGAGTTGAGCATCATATCATATCATTGAGCATCATCTTCATATCATATTCTATTTTTTATCCTCGTTTATAGAGTATATATTGCTGCTGCTATTTATCATCTGTTTATACTGTGAATTTGGACATTGCCCACATCTATGCACATTGTATACATCGATGCACACTGGTTTTATTGGCTTTTTATCATCTATTTATCATCTGGGCGCTATTTATTTATTTATCATCTGTTTATACTGTAAATACATTGTATACATCGATGCACACTGGTTTTACTGGTTTTATTGGTTTTTTGCACATTGTTTTTTTGCACATTGGTACTTAGATCTTTAGATCTCGAGGGTCATCTTTATTCTTTATTTTTGATTTACTTAATCTTGTACTCTGTGGATACTGCTGGAAACTGTGAATTTCCTTCAGGATGAATAAAGTATCTAACTAACTAACTAACTAACATCAGTATTTGTGGCGCACACTGGAGGCTTTTGGGTTCAGCTCTGGTCTCATAGCCAAGATCCAGGTCTTGTACAGGGCCATTGAGAGTGTACTGAAGATTAACGGTGGTTTAAGTGCTCCATTTAAAGTGCAGAGGGGTGTCAGGCAGGGGTGCTCTTTGTCTGGGATGTTGTACTCTCTGGCCATTGAGCCTTTTTTGCACAAGTTATGGTCTCAGTTGTCTGGTTTCTCCTTTCCTGAATGTAAAAATTGTTTTAAATTATCTGCATATGCTGATGATATTATTGTACTAATAAAAAATCAAAATGATATTAATGTGTTGAACAAAACTGTGGTCAACTTTAGCAAGCTCTCTGCTGCTAAAGGAAACTGGCGAAAGAGTGAAGCCCTAGCCATAGGTGAGGGAAGGATTTCTAGTTTGTGTTTGCCTGGAGGCCTCATGTGGAAGAGAGGAGGACTCAAGTATCTGGGGGTTCATCTTGGAGATGAGTCTTTTTCCTCAAAAAACTGGGACAATGTTTTGGAGAAAGTTGAGGGCCGACTAAAGAAATGGCAATGGATTTTATCAAAAATGTCTTTTAAAGGTCGGATCCTCATTATAAATAATCTTGTGTCGTCTATGTTGTGGCATCGGCTGGCGTGTATGGACCCTCCAGTCAACTTGCTGGCCAGAGTGCAGGCTGTCATGGTGGACTTTTTCTGGGACCGTCTGCACTGGCTCCCACAGAGCCTTCTGTTCCTGCCCAAGGAGGAGGGGGGGCATGGGCTGGTCCACCTGACGAGCAGAGGGGCTGCTTTTAGATTGCAGTTTATTAAGAGACTCCTGACTGGACCTGCTGATCTGGTCTGGAGACCCGTAGCTCGTGCCATCCTGGAGCGGTGCGGTGGGCTGGGTCTGGCTGAATCACTGTTTTTAATGGACTTTAATGGACAAAAGTTGAACAATCTCCCAGTGTTTTATAAAGGACTGTTTAAAATGTGGGGGATGTTCCGTAAGGAGAGACTGAGCAGTGACTCTTTGTTCTGGCTCCTCAGAGAGCCTGTGGTTCATGGGACCCGGCTCCGACAATGCTGCAGGCCTGGCATCCCGCCTGGGGGTCAGGTCAGTCAGGGTGGCCAGCCTCCTGCTGAGGGGATGGAAGCAGCAGCTGGCTCACTCTGAACTCTTAATGACTGCTGATTACTGTAACGGACTGATTCAGCCTAATGTAAACGATCCCTTTCCTGAAGTCAGAATTGTACCTGTGTTGAAATGTGATGGTGTTTTGTTAAAACTGAACAATGTCACTGATTACAAATTGAGTACAATGATAGCTAAGAAAATGTATTATTTGTTGGTTAAAATTTTGAATCAGAATAAACTGAAAGATCAGGTTGATACCCCCTGGAGGGCCCACCTGGGCCTGGTGGAGGCCCAGAGGCCTGAGTGGAGAGCACTATATAAACCACCGTTAACTAAGAGGGCTGCTGACCTGCAGTGGAGGATCCTCCATGCTGCTGTGGCTGTGAATGCATTTGTATCTGTGATTAATCCAGGTGTTGCTGATACCTGTCCTTTCTGTCCGCAGAGAGAGACAGTCTTTCATTGTTTTCTTGAGTGTGGACGGCTCTGTTCATTGTTTGAGTTTTTGACTCGTATTTTTGCTCTGCTTGACGAGTCTTTCACGAGTCTCATGTACATTCTAGGGTTTAAGTACAACAAAAAGAACAAAATCAAATGTCAGTTTTTCAACTTTCTGATTGGTCAGGCAAAGATGGCTACTTACCTGAGCAGGAAAAACAAGCTGGAAAACCTGGTTGATTTTGATGTGTTGGAGATATATAAACGTATGTTAAAGTGTTTAAAACGGACTTTAATTTCTTTGCTATAACAAATAACCTGGAGGAGTTTAAGAAAATGTGGTGCCTTAAAAAAGGGTTCTGTTATGTGAAAGATGACGGATTGGTCTTTGGTCAAATGTTGACCTGAATATGCTATAATTTATTTTATTTTTGTGCTGTTTTTTCTTTGTGGTTTTTTTTTTGAATAATTGTGTATAAATTAATAGTGTTTTAAAAATCAAAAAAATCTCTCTCTCTCTCTCCTGACACATGAGACGGTTGTTAGTTACTTGTCAAACCTCACAAAGCACGCATGCATCCATGATACAGAACCTAACCAACCATCCTCACAAAAACGAAAATAACCAGCAGCCCCGACTTTAAAAAAGCACAGCATATACTTCACAGCAATATCAGCCTTATAGAGATTTAGTGCTACTATATGATTCAAACAATATCCATATATTTATGTCATCATTAAAAAGTGCAGTCTGACCTGAGAGTCTTCAGTCTGCAGTTTGGACTCTCCAGTCCAGCAGACAGCAGCTCCACTCCTGAATCCTGCAGCTGGTTCTCACTCAGGTCCAGCTCTGTCAGATGGGGGTTGGACTTCAGAGCCGAGGCCAGAGAAGCACAGCAGCTCTTTGTCAAGCTGCAGTGACTCAATCTGAATGAAGAATAAAATATGGAGCTATAATTTCCAGAGTTTTGGATATTTATCAGTCAGAGATTTTTCAAAATATTCAAAAATGCAGGAAAAAACAATGGAATAATAATAATTATATTAATAATAATACTGATAATACTAATTTATATTTATATTACACCTTTAAAGCAAAGTTCCAAAGTGCTTTACAAAACCATCAGAGTAAATGAAAAGATAAAGATAACACCTGAAATGAAAAGACATCAAAATATTAAAAACACAAATAAACAGACAATGAAAGCAAGAAATGATGAAAGATCCAAAATAATAGCCATAGGTCCGTCCATAAATAACAAATGAATGGCTCAGTGAAAAGTCCTCAGATGCCTTCAGTCTACCATCTTCTCAGAGTAAAACTGGAGAACAAGAGCTTCTGCATCACATGACACCAGCACCCAGTCTCTGGACCAATCAGGGCCAAAGTTATGAGCATTTCAACAGACTGACCAGACAACAGTATTCTCCAGTGTCACTCTGAAAATATGCTTTATGGAACAAAGAAATGGGAGAAGGAGGCTCATTTTCAGATTTGGGACGAGAGTTGGCAGAGAATCTGTGAAGTGCAGTGGAATTCAACCAGTTGGACTGCATGGCCAGAGCTCTGCTGCAGAAATATTGCACCATTTCTCAGGACTCCCTCACAAAAAAGGCCTTTTGGAGATGGTGGTAGTTGCTGGAGGAGATAAATGACACCAATCACTTCCATATCTTCTGGAACTGCCAGGTTCCTGTCCCTTATTGTCCAGAAATACATCAGCATCTAAATAATGTATCTGGAGGTACCATTCCTTTTAGATGTGATGCTATCTACATGGTGATATCCCATTTGAAAGATGGAGCCAAAAGGACAAGAAACTGGCTCAAATACTTTTGGTGGTAAAAAGGCGGTGACAAGGAGATGCTAAAACCAGACCCAGCAGTCACTGATGAATGGATGGAAATAGGGATGCACCGATATCAATACCAGTATTGGGTACTGGTACCGATACCGGGCTTGAGTACTCTACTCATACTCGTAAAATATGTGCCGATACCACAACACCGATACCAGTTTATGGAAGTGTGCAGTTTACATTAACTGACTGCAAGGCGGGCAGTGTGGAGTCATGTCAGCGGTGTGGAAATATTTTCAGGTGGATGAGAGCGAGTGTGACAAAAACAAAGCAGAATGCAAATTATGTTCAGCAAAACTGTCTAGAGGAGGGACCAAATCTGCAATTTACAACACAAGCAACTTGATAAAGCATTTGAAATCCCAGCACAACACAGAATATAAGGAGTTCACTAGCGGCACCGACAAAAGACAACCAACTTTGCGGCAGATGCTGGTGAGGCGGGAGAAAATGTCCAGAGGCAACCCGCGTGAGGGTCAAAATCACAGATGCTCTTGCCGAGTATATTTCCCTGGATGACCAGCCACTGTCTGTGGGCGATGATCTGGGATTCCAGCGTCTTCTCTGCGTACTGGAGCCAAGGTATGAGATTCCCAGCCGTCACCATATCACAGACACGGTGCTACCGAAGCTGCACGACTCCGTGAAAAAACACATCCGCATAAAACATCAGGGCTCTCAAGCCTCACACCCAATGTGTGAGACTTGAGATAGGCCGTGGGCCGAGGGCTGGAATTGTGAATTTCGTATTTCTCCACTCCCCGCCCTACAATATTTTTTCACATTATACAGATAAAATTCTTACAAGCACTGTAAACAAATGTTTACACTTTGACTCGTGGACATTAACGAACGCGAACAATCTAAACTTTACCATTTTAAGCAGGCAAATGTACCGGGCTACTAACAGGGTCTCCTTGACAACCAGGAAGTTTACAATCTACAAGGCTAAAATGCCAGCTCTTAAATGACTTAAAATAAGTATAATATATATTTTTTCCCCACAAACTTGCTAAAGGTATAATATAGGCTACTAAATAATTAATTCTTAACATTGTAGGGCTACTTTTGTGTTGCCGATTATTACCGAAAATTCACGCTATTTCCTTCAAGGGTTGGGATTAATGTCAATAATTCATCCACATAATAACGTTGACATGCATTCTCGTCTTTTCACTCCAACAGCACAGTTGTTACCTGGGTAGGTTTATCATATGAGTGTCTTTTACCTACGATTTCAAATGATTGCTCAAATAAAATGTACATTGGCATTCATACTGTTTGTGTCTCATCTATACGCTACACCACATTAAAGTTAAAAGTATGCATGCATAAGCGACAGATAGAGGGACTCTGCCCATGGCCTAAGAGCAAAGGCAGAGAAACTCTCCAGCTACAGCAGCGCACTGACATAGATTGTGTAACAAAGCGAAGAGTTGCCACTCCGCTCTATTTTCACTGGCTAACAGCAGCACACTGGCTTAGCTTGTCTATTCAGAGAAGAGGTATCACTTCGGCTTATTTTTCAGTCTGTGTTATCACAGGCATACTCATTCATTGGTAGCTGATTTGTTAGGTCTTTTTGATATTGTATTGTTGATATTGTAATTTACATTTTAAAAATAGTAATACCGGTAATAATTTAACATAACAACCCCCGACGCCGCCACCACCAAAATCTCACTCTGAACTCAAAACTTGAGAGCCCTGAAACATCCGCAGTGTATGACAATTTTGTTAAATTTGTGTTTGTAGCAAGCAAGTAACTGAAACCTTCATTGCTCAACGGAGCTCAGTGGTGCTCACCGGTAAACAGGAATTATCATCTCATGTAAGATTGTCATGGCAACCGCCGAGCGTGATGTTATACGACCGTACGTGTTTGAGCCCGACTCCGATCCCGAACCACAGACGAAGCTGGCATTGTGGTGTGTCGGGTTGATAAAACAGTCGGCGCTAACCCTAACCCTAAACCCTGCGGGACCCGTGAACCGGGACCCTGAGTGTGATGTTATACAAACGTACGATCCTGAACCACAGACAGGAGAAACCGAACCACCTCAGATCCGTTTATTACAGGATGTTTCAGAATGGTACGTTATGTTTGTTAAATATGTTGTAAATATGTTGTGAGCTTGTTGCCTGGGGACGGGCAGGCGCTGTGGGCGGAGTCACCGTCCTCATGATATCATCAATTAATGGAAGTGCAATCCGCTCGTTTTACAAGCGCAGTAGGGCTGTACAGCCAAGGCACTATTTGTATTCGGGTTTGGATTCGGGCTTTTTAAAAATACTTCGGATTCGGATTATTCGGATTTGGGAAGAAACCGGAAGTGGGGGCATAGAGACTTCCACCGAGGTAGCCGGCTAACTTCCGGTTTAGCTCTCGGCTAACTAGAATGGGAATAAAATACTGTATTCATCTGAATATAAGACGATATTTTTCCATTGAAAATGCCCTGAAAAAACACCCTCGTCTAATATTGGGGGTCTAAGCAAATTCACCTGTACTGTACTTGCATATGTAAACCAGTAGGTAGGCTCACCTGATGCCGCGATTATCGGCGAATGGCCGCATTGCACAGTCAATAATCAACCATGTTGTCTGTGTCATTGTGCTGCTGCAGCCGCGTATGAACAAAAGTTGATTTATAATGAAAGGTATATATGGCAGTCTGTGTGCGCCGCTCACCTGTCAGATCCAGCAGACCTGACCAGGTGGGTGCGGTACCGACTGACCGGTGCCATGGCCGGCTTGCCTGATGCTGGCCAGTGGCTTTTTTATTCAAACAACATTTTGTCCATATAAAAAGTATTTTTCCAAAAAAGGGTCTTGAAAAAGAGGGGTCATCTTAAAATCAGGGTCGTCTTTTATGCGGGTCAATACGGTAATTTAATCGTGCGTCTCTTCTAGACTTTCCAAACGTAATCGGACTGAATGGATCAGATTCTGCTGGTGAAACGAGTCGTTCTGCGGGGGTCGTGACACTCAAAAATGTCTCCACCGTTTTATAGCCGCTTCTTTTCCCGTTATTGTCTTTGACAAAATGCTTTTGGTGTTGCTGCAGTGCTGCCTGCTCGTGTTCTGTGCTGCTGCTCCTCTGTGATGACGGACGGGACTGAACACCAAAACCAAAGTGTGGCAGTGAAAACACGCACCAACATGTTTTTTGTTATGTTTTGTTTTAATCTCTTGTAATTGGCTCAAAATCCTGCTCAAAACACACATCCAAATTTTTTTTCTTTAGAAAAAAGCTCCTGAATAATGAGGAGAAACCTTGGACAGAAAAACTATTCGGGATCAAAGCATTATTTGTGTACTTCTGAATATCGTATTCAGGTTCAGGTACATCCCTAAAGGGCAGTTTCAAAAAACGGGCTGTGTGCACTTCTCCATTTATCACAGGTGAAATGCATGGGACAGCATTTATGTGACCCCAAGACCTTCCCTATCACGCAAAAACAACCAAAATTGCATTTTTCAGGCCATGGGGCCTTTAACTTAATTAATTTGAGAACATTTTGCATTTTGGTGCTTTGACAGCTATATTTTGACTCATTTCAAGCAATTAAGGCATTTTTTCTTTATATCTTGAAATACAATGACGGTAGGGCTGCAGTCTGTTAGTCGACTGGTCGATTTATTGGTTGATACGTTCTTGGTCAACCAAAATCTGATTGGTCGATTATTTGCCGTGTTCATTTTATCAGGAGTGAAGCACTAAGTGCTGATGGGGGTGTTTTCAGAACAGCCTGTTTCACAGGTAACAGTCTGTCTTCAGAACACCCCCCTTGTTTTCACAGTTTTGGATTAGCCCAACCCACTGGAGACAGACAGGTGGGCCTGTATGTCTGAACTGAAGGAAAAATGAGGCCTGGTTTTCTGAATATTTGCTTCATTAAGAACGTTTAATGAACATTTGGTCCTCTACCATGTCAAAGACGTCGTCAGTGTGGCAGCATTTTACCAAAATAGATGGAAAAAAAGTCGAATGCAAACTTTGCAAACAACAGTTTGTGTATCACAGCTCAATAACCAACATGGCACATCACCTAAACACGGTAAGCTAACATGTCTGTGTTAGGTCGCTCCATCAGTTTGGAGTATAAACATATCAGAATTGGCATATTTCAAAGTTTTAGTCTAATAATTGTTTTATAACTGCAGGCGCACACACCGCAACGACAGCAGCTTGACATAGGACTATTTTCAGAAATCATAAGCTGTGATGTTGCGTAGGTGGACGTGATGCAGCGCGTCAGAGCCGAGCGACTCCAGTGTGTCATTCAGTGCAAAATAATGAGGTCAAAAATGATTTAATGTACTGCAAATACTAGTTGTTCATGTTTATTTATAATTCATTTAGGCGGACAAGCCTACCAGGTAGGCTACTGCCCAGTGAATTAATCTAAAAATAGTAACTTTTTTTTGTATTCCCGATTAGTCGACTTTTGGTCGAAAGATGTTCTTTGGTTGACTACAGGCCTAGCTGAGGCTCCTCGCTGCTCTGTTATTGGCCTCAGCCTCGCTCATCATATCCATATTACTAATGACTGTTTAGCACTAATTTACACTTTCATGAAAGCACCAACCAGTCATCCTAACAATATCCTCACAATATGGATATCACGGTATTCAGTCAAAAACATGGTGACAGTCCACTGTGTTCATATGGCTCAGTCTGAGGGACTAGAGACAGAAAATATCCTGAAATATACAAAATGTTCATTTGGTGTGGTCGTCTGTCAGCCTGCAGAGTTTAAACAAAGTTTTGCATGGGAAGTAGGTGAGCTGTGAAAAAGTGTGTGAAGATGATCAAAATAATAATCAATGAAAAACAAGAGGTCCTAAAGGTTTAGTTGAGGTTCAGAACAGTTCCAAGACAACAGTTACCATGAGGGAATGTGATCAGGATGGGAAAAGTTGGACATATCAACTCCATCCCATCATGCCTAATCTGTGAAAGATAGCAGAATGCACTGATATGCCCACATGGGATTTTTGTCCCTGATGATTCATCAAAGAAAATATTGGAATCCTTTGTGAATCCATAGTTGGACCAAGACCTCCATGATGGTGTCCTCTATACGTTCTGTGGAATTACCACAATAAATATCAGATTTCCACACACAGAGGCCTTTTGGACCCCTGCATGTTGAAATAATGTACAATATCATCACTCAAGTTCACAGTTTTTCATTTCAAAATACAGTTTGACAACAATTTGAGATGTAAGCCTGTAAAACTCCTGTTCAACTAACAGATTATTACATGTTCACACATCATTAAAAAGTGCAGTCTGACCTGAGAGTCTCCAGTCTGCAGTTTGGACTCTCCAGTCCAGCAGACAGCAGCTCCACTCCTGAATCCTTCAGCTGGTTCTCACTCAGGTCCAGCTCTGTCAGATGGGGGTTGGACTTCAGAGCTGAGGCCAGAGAAGCACAGCAGCTCTCTGTCAACCTGCAGTGACTCAGTCTGAATGAAGAATAAAAAATAAACTATAAGACAAGAAGAGTGCAGATCTCTGTCAGGCCTCCCTCACAGAGCTGCGTCTGATTGGCTGCTTGTCTCTGAAGAGCAGCAGCCTGACAGCTGAAGCTCAAACCACTTCCTGTCTTTTAGGAATTGAATGAGTCTTGTGCTGTATCTTCATGCAAGCATGGGCTCAACATTTTCCTCCAATCAGGGCGCTGCATAACAGAGTCAACACCGGTTAAAGGGGATTCAAACTTCCTGTCAGTCATTCCATTTCCATAATTCCAGATTTGAAGCGTCACTCCTCAGTGAACTGGCTCCTTGTGCTCTGAGAGCTTTTTCTACTTCACTATCTAGTTATTATTATGGATTTGCCATGTTTTCTAGCAGCCTGCTCACACTGATACAGCTATTCATTTTGTCAGAAAGTGAAAATACCGTATTTCACCAATTAATCGCCCGGCCGCAAATAGCCGCCTGGTTCTTATAAACGCCTGGGGTCTGCACGCATTTTGCGTATTAAACGCCCACCCGAATAACCGCCGGGGCGATTATTTGCATCATAATGAGGTAACCTAAAATAAGGCTACTCACCTTATTTTTGCAGAAGTAAACAGTTAGCCGCACAATCACTGTGCAGCGCTTCTGTTTTCTGTCAAAATAAGAGCGCTAGCTAACGTTAGAACAAAAGGGTGTACCGTAATATTAAATCGACCGACTGAAAATATGTTGGACAGTAGCTGTCATCACGATAATGATCTGGTGCAAAAATAAATAAAGGCCTGCAGCGAATAGCCGCCTGGTTCTTTTAAACGCCCGGGGTCCAAGTCGATTTTGCATATTAGACGCCCGGGCGATTAATTGGTGAAATACGGTACTAAACAATAATAGGCTAATTATTCCTAATTAAATGAATATGTTGTTATTGTAAAGTCTGCTCCCCACAGTGTCTGATTAAAAACATTCTGGCCTTTGGACAAATGGAGTTGATGAGCCCTGATGTGTTTGATTCTCTTCCACAAACACAGCAGAGATCTGGAACCGACGGCTCACCAGCTCTTTTTGATAGAAGTCATGTGGCTCTGACAGAAACCGAGTTTCAAACACACAAACACACAAACATCTAAACTAAGAATAAGGTTTCTCTCTCTCTCTCTCTCTCTCTCTCTCTCTCTGTCTCTCTCTCTCTCATGCATCCATGATACAGAACCTGACCAACCATCCTCACAAAAACTAAAATAACCAGCAGCCCCGACTTTAAAACAGCACAACATAAACTTCACAGCAATATCAGCCTTATAGACATTTAGTGCTACTATATGATTCAAACAATATCCATATATTTATGTCATCATTAAAAAGTGCAGTCTGACCTGAGAGTCTTCAGTCTGCAGTTTGGACTCTCCAGTCCAGCAGACAGCAGCTCCACTCCTGAATCCTGCAGGTAGTTCTCACTCAGGTCCAGCTCTGTCAGATGGGGGTTGGACTTCAGAGCCGAGGCCAGAGAAGCACAGCTGCTCTCTGTCAACCAGCAGTCACTCAATCTGAATGAAGAATAAAAAATACAACTATAAGACAGAAAGAGTGCAGATCTGTGTCAGGCCTCCCTCACAGAGCTGCCTCTGATTGGCTGCTTGTCTCTGAAGAGCAGCAGCCTGACAGGTGAAGCTCAAACCACTTCCTGTCTTTTAGGAATGGAATGAGTCTTGTGCTGTATCTTCATGCAAGCATGGGCTCAACATTTTCCTCCAATCAGGGCGCTGCATAACAGAGTCAACACCGGTTAAAGGGGATTCAAACTTCCTGTCAGTCATTCCATTTCCATAATTCCAGATTTGAAGCGTCACTCCTCAGTGAACTGGCTCCTTGCGCTCTGAAAGCTATTTCTACTTCAGTATCTAGTTATTATTATGGATTTGCCATGTTTTCTAGCAGCCTGCTCACACTGATACAGCTATTCATTTTGTCAGAAAGTGAAAATACTAAACAATAATAGGCTAATTATTCCTAAATAAATGAATATGTTGTTATTGTAAAGTCTGGTCCCCACAGTGTCTGATTAAAAACATTCTGGCCTTTGGACAAATGGAGTTGATGAGCCCTGATGTGTTTGATTTTCTTCCACAAACACAACAGAGATCTGGAACCGACGGCTCACCAGCTCTTTTTGATAGAAGTCATGTGGCTCTGACAGAAACCGAGTTTCAAACACACAAACACTCAAATCTAAACTAAGAATAAGGTTTCTCTCTCTCTCTCTGTCTCTCTCTCTCTCTATCTCTCTCTCTCTCTCTCTCTGCACTGCATGCTGGGAGTCGGGTGTGTGAGTGGAGTGAGTAGCTGCTGAGGGTTTTGAATCTTTTTTTCCACTATTGGTGTTTTCTGCACCTTTCTTTTCTCTCTCTGTTGTTTCTGCATGACCAGGTAAGTGATATTTTTTCTGTTCTTGGTGTTTGTGGATAAAACAGAGCTGTAAATCGGCGTCGAGGTGGGCGAGATGGCGTCCGCTGAGACGCCGTCCCTGTCCCTCCAACACGGGGTGAGGCTCGTCCCCGGCCCCGGTGTGCCGATGGAGGCGGTGCTGCTTGCTGTGGGAGAGGCTGTGGGTCATGACAGTTTGGCCTACGCTTCCCGTATGAACAAGGCGGTGGTAGTTTTTGTAAAGGAGGAGCGGTTTGTCCATAAGCTGGTGGAGACAGGTGTGGTGCTGCAGGACTCGTTCGTCCAGGTGTCTCCTCTGGCGGTACCGTCCACCAGAATCACCGTGTCCGGGGTTCCGCCGTTCATTCCCAGTGAGCTGCTGGAGAACGAGTTGTGGAGGTTTGGTAAGTTTGCCAGCGGGTTAAAGACTGTTGGTTTGGGCTGTAAGGATCCTAAAGTGAAGCAGGTTTTGTCGCTCCGACGCCAGGTGTTCATGTTCTTGGACTCGCCTACTCAGACTCTGGACGTGTCCTTCAGAGTGAAGCATGGAGGTGGTTTCTACATGGTGTATGCTAGCTCAGGACAGATGAAATGTTTTGAATGTGGGGATGTCGGACACAAACGTGTTTTGTGTCCGCAGAGACAGACCGAGGTTACTGCCGCTGTGTTGGCGGCGGGGGCCGGCTCCGCTGGCGAGTGGCTGCTCGGTGGTCGCCGGCGCGGAAGAGGCTGCCTCCGCTGGCTCCACTACCGGCAGCGGCGGCAGCGGCGGCGGCGGCGGCTCCGCTGCGCATCCCTCACTCCACCGTTCAGGGTGAACGGTGGAGTGAGGGATGTGAGTATGCCTTCCCTTCTCTGACTGTTGCTCCTGCTGTGGAGGAGTGGCAGGAGGAGGAGGACAAGTTATTAACTTTTGCAACTCCAAAGCCTTGGAAGGTTTGAAGTTTTGGAAAAGAAAGCAGCATATCAGCTTTGTGTGAAAGTGAACAGCCTGGGGTCCTTGGTGGGGGTTAAAGTGTCGAAGTGGACTGAGGTTTTCGGTCGAAGCAAGTCCCCGAAAGGCAGCTGGAGGTCCTTGTATAAGCTGCCCGTTGAAAAGCGGACAGCTGACCTCCAGTGGAGGGTAATACATGGAGCAACAGCTACGAACAGACACATAGCACACCTGGATCCCAGCCACGGGGTGGGCTGTCTGCTCTGTTCTCAGGAAGAATCTCTGGTTCATGTGTTTACTGGCTGTGTGAGGCTGGCTGGTCTGCTGAGGGTTTTACAGTCATGGTGCAGAGGTTTGGGGGAACCCTTTTCTTTAGATTTGTTTATATAAGGTCCTAAATACCAGGTGAAGAAAAAGCACATCTGTACTTTACTGAATTTGATGTTTGCAATGTCTAAGCTTGCTATCTGGGTATCCAGGAAAAACAAGGTGAAGGATGCAGGATGCACAGATTGTGTTGAGGTCATGAAGGGTCTGGTGGCTGCCCGGCTGAGAGTTGAACATGCGTACTATCACACAGTGAACAACCTGGAGACGTTCAGAGCTGTGTGGGCAGTGGGAGGAGTTCTGTGCTCTGTGGGGAGGCAGGAGAACTGTCGCTCTCCTTTTGACTGATGGAACGTTGTTCTAAACTCTTGTTTTGTCTGATTTCTGGCTTTTTTTACTTTTAGTTATGAACATCTGAGTTAATCTGATTTGTTGTTGAAAGATCATTTAATTGTTCAAATAAAGGTATTTTTAAAGTCAAAGTCTCTCTCTCTCTCTCTCTCTCTCTCTCTCTCTCTCTCTCTCTGAGTGCATGGTGAAGTGAGTGGAGTGTGGAGTGGTAGCGTGGCTTCAGCGTGAGTGAGTTTTCTCTCTTTTTGCTGTTCTATGTGTGTATTTTTCTTTATTTCTCTGTATTTGGGTCACTGACAGGTGTGTAGGTGCAGGTGTAGTTTGGTTTGGTAGTGGGGCTGCCGGCTCGGTTGGGCAGTATGCCCGTGGTGAAGGCCGGTGTGGAGTTTGAGAGGCTGACTCGCCGTCATGCCGTCAAACTGGTGCCGGCGGTGAACTGCTCGGTGGAGGAGGCCCTCCTTTAACAAAGAAACATGCAGACCTGCAGTGGAGAATCCTGCATGGTATTGCAGCTGTGAACTCTTTTGTTTCTGTCATTAATGCTGATGTGGAGGATAAATGTCCCTTTTGTGGACAGAGAGAGACTGTATTTCACTGTTTTTCAGAGTGCACCCGTCTCACTGCTCTGTTTGTTGGATTGATGTATTGATTGGTTTTTGTAAAAATGGTGAAGTCCAGACTGCTGGTGGAGTTCAGCTTCTACAGAGCTGCTGGTGATGTGGGCAGCTTCCAGCAGATGTGGGGTTATGGGGAGGCGCTCTGCTCTGTAGCACAGGGGCAGTTAGTCTTTACACATGTGCTGATGTAATGTTTGGACAATGGTTTGTGCATGTAACCATATTGTGAAAAATGTCATTGTAGTGTATTATGTTTTTGGACAGTGCACATAGAGACAAATAAATGTTATTTTAAAAATCAAAAATCTCTCTTTCTCTCTCTCTCTCTCTCTCTCTCTCTTTCTCTCTCTCTCTCTCTCTCTCTCTCTCTCTCTCTCTCTCTCTCTCTGTCTCTCTCTCTCTCATGCATCCATGATACAGAACCTGACCAACCATCCTCACAAAAACTAAAATAACCAGCAGCCCCGACTTTAAAAAAGCACAACATAAACTTCACAGCAATATCAGCCTTATAGACATTTAGTGCTACTATATGATTCAAACAATATCCATATATTTATGCCATCATTAAAAAGTGCAGTCTGACCTGAGAGTCTTCAGTCTGCAGTTTGGACTCTCCAGTCCAGCAGACAACAGCTCCACTCCTGAATCCTGCAGGTAGTTCTTACTCAGGTCCAGCTCTGTCAGATGGGGGTTGGACTTCAGAGCCGAGGCCACGGTTTCACAGTGAGTCTCTGAGAGTCGACAGCCAGAAAGTCTGTAATTACAGATTTAATGTCAAGTCTGTGATTTTCTTGTGTTTATATAGTGTTATATTATAGTAATATTAAATTGTATTACAGGATACAATTTTTTTGAAAGGTACTTCATGTATAATATCAGAAGAAACCAAGCAGTAGAAACTTGATGCTCAAGTTCAGTTTCACAGCAAAAACTCTTATTTTGAAGTATTGTAGGGGTGAGCTGCTGTGGGCATCACCATCATGTTGCCTCCTTTTTACCCTGGACTACCTGAAGTATATTTTTTCTCTCAGAATCAATCCTTTACCCTGAATATTTAGAGAACTACATATCTTTATTGTATTTCTGATGGTGTCAGGTATGGAAGCAGCTCTACACTGTTTGTATAATGTTGATTTGACATCAGGACTAACCGAGCCTTCCTGCAGTTCCTCACAGCTGGGATCAGTCTCCGTCGTCCCTCCTGTGATGTGTTGTACGCCTGCAGGTCCAACTCATCCAGAACCTCCTCTGACATCTGCAGCATGTAGGCCAGAGCTGAGCACTGGATCGCAGAGAGTTTCTTCTCTGATCTGTTCTCTGACTTCAGGAACTCTTGGATATCCTGATGTACTGAGAGGTCGTTCATCTCCATCAAACAGTGGAAGATGTTGATGCTTCTGTCAGGTGAGACACTGGAGGTGTTCATCTTCAGGTTGTTGATGACCTCCTGGATGTCTTCTGGTCTGCTCTCTGTCTGACCCAGCAGGCCTCCTAAGAGCCTCTGGTTGGACTCCAGTGAGAGGCCATGAAGGAAACGGACAAAGAGGTCCAGGTGACCATTTTTGCTCTTCAGGGCTTCAGACATGACTGTCTCCAGGAAGATATCCAACGATGGCTTTTTGTCATCACATTTTCTCCTCATGACTCTGGCCAGTACCTCTGTGTTGCTGTTGGTGTAGCAGTGGAAGATGTAGACTGCAGCGAGAAACTCCTGAATGCTCAGATGAACAAAGCAGTAGACTTTTCTCTGGAAGAGCACACACTCGGTTTTGAAGATCTCTGTGCACACTCCTGAGTACACCGAGGCCTCTGTGACATCAAGACCACACTCCTCCAGGTCTTCTTGGTAGAACATCAGGTTGCCTTTCTCCAGATGTTCAAACGCCAGCCTGCCCAGCTTCAGAAGAACTTCCCTGTCAGTCTCCATCAGCTCCTGCTGACTCCTGTCATGTCTCTCATTGTACTTGTGCTTCTTCCTCTGTGTCTGAACCAGCAGGAAGTGTGAGTACATGTCAGTCAGGCTCTTGGGCAGCTCTCCTCTCTGGTCTGTAGTCAACATGTGCTCCAGAACTGTAGCAGTGATCCAGCAGAAGACTGGGATGTGGCACATGATGTGGAGGCTCCTGGACGCCTTGATGTGTGAGATGATTCTGCTGCACAGCTCCTCATCACTGGATCTCCTCCTGAAGTACTCCTCCTTCTGGAGGTCAGTGAACCCTCGCACTTCTGTTACCCTGTCAACACATGTAGGAGGGATCTGATTGGCCGCCGCAGGTCTGGAAGTTATCCAGAGGAGAGCCGAAGGAAGCAGATTCCCCTTGATGAGGTTTGTCAACAGCATGTCTACTGATGATGTCTGTGTGACATCAGACACGACCTCATTGTTCTGGAAATCCAATAAAAACCTGCTTTCATCCAGGCCGTCAAAGATGAACATGACTTTACAGACGGCGAGCTTCTCTGCTGTGACCGTCTGTAATGTTGGATGGAAAACACGGAGCAGCTGGAGAAGACTGTAGCGCTCATCTTTGATCAAGTTCAGCTCCCGGAACGAAAGCAGAACCACAAGACTGACATGTTGGTTTTCCAAGCCCTCTGCCCAGTCCAGAGTGAACTTCTGCACTGAGAAGGTTTTTCCAATGCCGGCAACGCCCTGCGTCACAACTACTCTGATGTGTGTGTCTTGGTCAGGTAAGGGTTTAAAGATGTCCTGGCACTTGATTGGAGTGTCACTGAGGGTCTCCATCTTGGATGTTGTCTCCAGCTGCCACACCTCATGTTGGGTATTAACCTCTTCCCTCCGTCCCTGTGTGATGTAGAGCTCAGTGTAGATCCTGTTGAGGGGGGTTCCACTTCCTGCTGCAGCAGTTCCTTCTGTCACAAATTCACATCTCCTCCTCAGACTGATCTTATGCTCGTCTAAAACCTCCTGGAGACCGCCGTCCACTGGGCTGGTTTGACTGAGTGTCTGCAGTCCAGGTCTTGTTCTGGATCTTTCTCCACACTGGGGACAGGCAGGATCTCCTGATGGATCAGACTGGCCCCAGTATGAGGTGATGCACCGTCTACAGAACCAGTGTCCACAGCTGGTGGAGACTGGATCCCTCAGGAGCTCCTGACACAAAGCACAGCAGGACAGCTGCTCCTCCACATCACCTCGACTCCTCTTCCTGTCCCTGTGGAGATGAAAGCACTTTGTTTATGTTTAGACAACATTATGTTTTAACTGAAGTCTTAAAATCTAATAAAAAAAAAAGTAAAAAATAAACAATCATGACGATGGGACACTTGACATTTAGCCAAGGTTATTACAATTGTCATAAGCGGTCTCTTATGTCACTTTCAGTGACTACATTTACATGGACTACAATATTCTAATATTAATGCAATTAAGATAGTATTTAGAATAAGAAATGTCCATGTAAACAGCATGACATCCACTTTGACTTTTTGCAGCAGATTATGACAAATACAGCAATCCAAGAGATTGACAGCTCACGTTTTTTTGTGATTTTTATTGTGAATCCATAAAAGAAAAGTTGACCAACAACAAAAGCAAAACATGTGAACAGTTTCTGGGTGAGGAGGAAACTCGCTGCAACAAGCTTTCAACAAACAAAAGAGGACGACACCCCCTTGACTTAACCCTGAGATTAGTCACCATGGTTACTACTTTAGTCTACTACGACTAGACCCCATAACAAATGTCTGAATCCCCTCCACATCCAGGTGGGTCTTCATGCTGGGTTCCAGTGCTCCTGTCTGGGTCCAGGACCAGAAGTCAGGCATTACAACACTCAGGCTGGACAATATGCTGATCTCCTGATCGATACTATCATGACACCTGGGAGCCGATCAATACATATTGTGATTCTTCAGTATCCTCTTATCCTCATTGTGTAAATGTGTCAGAAACTGGCCCTCACTGTCAGTCTGTGTGGAGAAGCAGAGCTCCTCTGAACGGCCTCGCTCTCTGGTTTGTGTGTGTAAAGTCTGATGAGGCTGTGATTCTCCTAGAGGTCACTAGAGGTCATTTTCTCCAGCGACGTCCAGTGTGACAAAAGTCTCTGGCTGCAGTGAAATGGCTGCTATGGGGGCCAACATCATCACACAGGAATCAAATGTGGCTCATTGAATCCACAAGAGTCTCAGCTTTCCAGTCAAAGCCAACTGATGCAGCTCCAAGACTGTTTAGGCCCCAGTCTGCACATACACACACACCAGAAGTTAAAAATAAAATAAAAAAAACCCCTAAAATTTAGTCCAAGTTAGAAACAATATTTTTCCCAGAGAGTTCTCAGGTTCTGTAAATGCATTGTGAAAATAATACAGCAATGTGTTGAACCTTGTGTTTTTTACCTTGAACCTTGATGTTGAAATGAAAATGTACTTTTGAATAATTAAGTATTTTTAAAAGAGATTACTTTAACTCAAGAAAAAAACTGACTGAGCAACTTCCACTGGCAGTGCAGTGACATTTAACCAGGAGGATCTACACTTTAACTCAAGTCGTGTGTGTGTGTGTGTGTGTGTGTGTGTGTGTGTGTGTGTGTGTGTGTGTGTGTGTGTGTGTGTGTGTGTGTGTGTGTGTGTGTGTCACATCAGTCTGAGCAGCACAGGATCAGATTTATCTGTCAGTCAGTGTGAATCTAAACTTCAGACTCAGGTGTGTGAAGAACTTGTGAGTGCAGGTGCAGGTGGAAATGTTCTCAGGTGTTTTGGTGCAAAACATCAAACAGCATCACAGTTTGTGGAAAACAGCACAGAGCCAGATGTGTTCTGGTTGAACAGCTGGATTGCAGAGCAGGGAGCAGTCATTTCTCTCTTTGCAGTCTCTTTTCTTGATCTCCTCTCTACTTGCTCTGCTATATAATCTCATGTCATCATATTCCATCAGGCTCACAGTCTGACAGCTGTCTTACTTTGTGTCTGAAGCTCCAGGTTCACCACTGAAGTTTAGAGATAGTCCTTTAGACCAGTCACTCTTCATGGACAGACAGCTGGACACTGCAGACTCTGCTCTGTGGCAGGAACCTCTGGAAACACAAATGTTTGAAACATGTTATTAGACTAACTTTTCCACTGGCAGCACTGGTGCTCCCAGCTTTCCCAGTCGCTCCCAGCAGCTCATGGTTTGGTCTCAGCCTTTTTTTGTGAGGGGGGGTCCAGCTAAAAGAGCGGATGTGGCTCATGATCTGAAGCATCAGTTTTGGGGTCACGTCTACTTTCTCCATGAGCCACAAACAGATTTCACAAGAAAACAGTGAACACACACTGCTCTCTAACAGCTGTCTTACTTTGTGTCTGAAGGTCCAGGTTCAGCACTGAAGTTTAGAGGTTCTTCTTTAGACCGGTCACTCTTCATGGACAGACAGCTGGACACTGCAGACTCTGCTCTGCCCTCCTCTTCCTCCACACAGTCACTCATCTTCTGATTTAAGTCAGTCTAAGAGGTGCAAACACACACACACACACACACACACCAGAGGGATGATATATAGGTTGATGTCCTAGTTTCCTATTGGACAACAGGCATTAACTGTATTAAATGGAGTCAGTGCAGCTGCACATAAATAATGTGTGTTTCAACATATTTTTGTGGAAACGTCACAGTTATTTTGTTGCTATTTTATATTTAGTGTATATTTATAATAATTTTGTTGTTGTTTTTTTCTTCTTCATTTCAAATACTGTTATTTTGCAAATGTATGTTTTATTTTTTAATTTTAATTTAATTTTTTTGGTCATTCTTTACACTGATCTAATTTTTTTTTTATTAACGTCTTGCTAATTATTTGTTGTATTTTTTGTTTTGCTGATTTGCTCATTATTTTTTCCCCATGTCTCAGAAAGTAATAAAGTGAATTTACGCAGGTGACAGAGGGTTAATAATACACACACTGAAACACACACACACACACACACACACACAGTTGTTCCAGTCTTCATAGATCACATGTTGCTCTTCACTCCCCTTTACTCACTTTGCTGACTTGTGAATGTCGTCTTTTTTACTCAATAGATTTTACACTCATAGAAAAATAAAGACATCAAAAAAGAATGATCTAAAATCTCAGTGTCTGAATATTTTCCCAGAGCAACAGCAGTCATCCCTACATTAACCATATTGAGGTATCTGGTCAAAATATTTCACAATATTTGATTTAGTCTCTATCACCCAGCCTGAACCTTCCAGTGAAATTTGACATTTTGATTTGAATTTGTCGTGGCGACCAGTTTCATGCATGCAGCGTTTGGTCTTTGTAAAGGAGCCGGGAGCCGATGATGATCTGCACAAATAAATGCAGATTCACAAATAACACTGGTCAACAACAAATTTATTGTTTAAGTTTTTTGAGCTGATTTAGGATAAGTTTGGTGTGCTGAATCCAAAAATCACATTGGTTTTGCTCAATCAGGTCAACTTTCTGAACTATGCCACATATTGGCTTTTTAACATTTTTGCTTACATTTATGGGCATTTTCACGTCCTATGATACAAAATTCTTTCATATTTCTTGCAATAAACAAATTCTGAAGATTTTATTTTTGCCAATTTATGATTAATGGTAGAAGATGGTAATTTTTTTATTGGGGCAAGTCCGGCTTCACCAAGTACCCATGCTTTCTGTGTATGTGGGATAGTGGGGACACTGCTCAGCATTACACAAAGAAGGACTGGCCGGTGCGGCAGGAACTGGTGCCTTGCAGAGCAAAGAATGTCATCAACATTCCTCTGGTAGACAGAGACAAGATTCTCTTCCCACCACTGCACATAAAGCTCGGCTTGATCAAACAGTTCACCAAAGCTCTAGATAAGGATGGTGGCTGCTTCGCCTACTTGTGCCATGCTTTTCCAGGATTAACCATAGAGAAGTTGAAAGCTGGCATCTTTGATGGTCCTCAAATCCGTCAGCTCATCAGAGATCCTCAGTTTGAAAACTCAATGAACGAAGTGGAACTGGAAGCATGGAAGGCTTTTGTTCTGGTCGTGAAGAACTTTCTTGGCAACAACAAGGCCAGGAACTATGCAGACCTTGTCACCAATATTCTGACTGCTTTCAGAAACCTTGGATGCAACATGAGCATCAAAATGCATTACTTATTCTCACATATGGATCGGTTTCCTGAGAATCTGGGATCAATGAGTGATGAGCAGGGAGAGAGATTCCATCAGGACATAAAAGAGATGGAGGCCAGGTATCAGGGACGCTGGGATGCAGTCATGATGGCTGATTACTGCTGGACTCTGAAGAGAGACATCCCTGCTGCTGAGCATTCGAGGGGTTCGAAGAAACAAAAGTTCATGCCCTGAATTTTGCACAATGACGACTTAATGTTCAATTTACATGTACTTACCTTTATCAATGTCTATTATTCAATTTACAGGAATTAAAGTTTGTAACACTTAATAAATACATCCTGTTAGAAAATGTTTTTTTTTCTCTTAAAACCTATTTTGGGTGAGAACTATATAAAAAAATCAACTGATAAAGTCACAAAAATGTAATCAATTTTGTGAGAAGATCAAATTTTTCAAAATCAAATTAACAAAAAAACCTGACCCGATTGAGAAAAATAGATGTCATTTTTAGATTTAGTGGTGCAAAATGGTCCTAATTCAGTTGAAAAAACCTAGACAACTTGCAAAAAAAAAAATTTTGTAACCCAGTGTAATTTGTGAAGCACAAATTCCCTTTAGGAATGCACAAATGAAAGAGTGTGAATGCAGCAAAGCTCATGGACATGTTTCCCTGTTTCTGTCCAATCCAGAGGCTGCGTTCCAGACGCTGCGCTCACCAGCAAATCCTGGTGACGTCATGAAAGCTGCAAATCTTTCTTTCAGTAGTTTTGGTGGCGCACCGTGTTCCCTTCATGTCTTTTTCTTGTTGTTGTTCTCAGAGAACAGAGCCTCAGCAGAAAAACACAAACTCCTTTCCATCAAACCTTCAAAGCAGATGATGCTTTCTTGTTAAGGAGCCACAGGTTTGGCCCTTATTCTCTTTTCTGTGTTGAGGGACCAGAGGCCTGTTCTCACCCTGACAAACAGGAAACACTTTGCTTCCTGTTCAGGCTGCAAAAAGAAAAAGCCACAGGCCTGTTCAGGGCCCTGGGAACACAGGGGGCCCTGCTCACTTTGAAAACTATTAACAGATTTGCATTTTTCATGAATTAATTTATTCATTTGTCCATTTTCCAGTGGCGGGTTTCATACATACAGATCAGTCTGTATTTCCTGTGGAATAAACGGAATTAAACGGCTTTAAAAACGTGCTGTCTGACGGATAGAACTGGCTAACATTTGTTTTTACCGCCTGATGAGATTTTTTTTTCATCACCACAAAGAAAATGATCACTGCTTTACTTTTTATATTTATTTCTAACAGATGAACTCAACAGTGAAAAATGCAGCTTGAAAATGGCGTCAGACAAAAGTCTTGACTCACAGCAGAAGCGGTTTGTCCCATGATGTCGAGTTTCTTTCTTTCTTCTTGGACTTGAACTCAAAGATAAACAGAAATCCTCTCCTGCCGTCTGAACGTGTGCAGCTCTTCTACATCATGACAGTGGGACAGTCCAACATTAATGATGATGATGAGCCTCGTGGTCGCGGCTCGTCCAAACCTTCAACCGAAGTTTCACTTTCACTTGTGCTGCGTTCACGTCCTCATCGGGCTCCTGGGAGAATTCAGCAGCTCCCACCTGCATCCCTGCGCTTTGGGACTCTGGACGTCATGAGATTATAATCTGATGCCGTGAAGGCTTTGGCCAGTAAACTCACACTGCTCACTGTTTCATTTAAACCCCCGCAGAGGAAAACAAAGCATCTGCGGACAAAATTTCCTCAGTCGGGACTTTTACTTTGAAATGTTCCGCTGTGGCCCGCTGAGGTTTTAACAGAGCAGGTTGGTTTTCGTTCACAGAAAACTCCGTGCCGTGAGCTGACACTTTGAAACGTCACTTCGTGTTAAATCCCGACTTTATTGGACGATTTGGTGAGGCGTTCACGTGCACTTCCTGCCGGGAAGCTGAACTGTCTGATAATCCCGACACCACCCGAACACGGCACGACTCAGATGACGTCACATGCTCACCTCTGATTTTCTGTGTGTGTGTGTGTGTGTGTGTGTGTGTGTGTGTGTGTGTGTGTGTGTGTGTGTGTGTGTGTGTGTGTGTGTGTGTGTGTTCAGATGTTTGTTTGTTTGTTTTCCTCTTCGTTCTCAGTTGGTTCTTGTTTCGTTGAAAAGGCTCTGAGCCGCTCCTCTGTCATCAGTGGCGCTTTGTCTCCATCTAGTGGCGAGAACACGGAACGACACGCTGAATCCCTCCTGCCTGTTACACACTGGAGGGATTACAGTTTTTTTCAATTGCTTAAACAACTCACCATTTTCTCAAATCTTCACAAACAATTCTAAAAACTCACACCCAACGGTACAAACATCCAACTTCTGGGTCCCAATCAGTTTTTACCCTCAGACAACACACACAAGCTGTCAGAACACACACTACATGAGTGTTTGTTACACACTGCAGGGATTAATTCAAAACGCTGCCACCAAAATGTCCACAATAGGTTTTATTCACAGTATTTCCATATTCAGCACATATACAGGTTCAGCATCAGCATGATCTTGTCTCAGGTCAGGGTCAGGCCATAGTATTTCATCAACATCACACATTATGTCTGCTCTTGCCAGGCAGCGTGGGAAATATCCCCTTGTGGAGCCAGTATGGCATGGCGGTGGAGGATGCCACGATGGCTAATAGCTGCACACATGGTGATGCTGCCCCCCCCTCCCTGGCCTGGAACTTGTGTGATTGCTCGGTGTCCAATGATGTCGCGGTCCCTTTTGGCGCCTTTTTGTCAGATTGAAGCCTGCTTCATCGATAAAGATGTACTCATGAGGGTCAGTCATGGCATGCATCTCAAAGCTTCTCTACAGAGTCAAAAACACACATTTGACTTCAAACACAGTACTGTGTGTATTGGACTGAAAGATGGGCCTTTACTCTACATACTAGAACATTTCTGTGTTGTATAGCAATAACCTGCACATATTGGAATCGTTGCTCCTTAACCCTGTCAGAGTTCCTCTCAAAAGGCACACGGTAAAGTTGCTTCATTCTCCTCCTCTTCCTCTTTTTGGCGTGGTTGTGATCCACTGTTCCAAAGCACATGAAGAAGCCTCCAGGCCTCCAGGTCCTATTTACTGACCCACAGTTCTGACAGGTGTGTTAACAGTTTTTAGGCTGAGTGTTTGCACTTGGAGAAAGGTGTGGTCTCTGAGTTTAGGTCATGATAACTAGAGTTAATTATATTGAGAGCGTGTGTTTGCTGAATGAACACACAGTGCAGTGAATGATTTATGTGGCCACTTTTGTGTAAGGTTTTGCAGAAAGAGTTTTGGATATTGAAACATGTGGAAACAGGTGAATTGTGTTTATGGTTATGGGAAATGTGTGTGTGCTTCTGGGAATGACAAAAAGGTTTGGGTTTTTGTGCTACAGGAACCAGTTTTTGTGTTTTAGCAATTGAGAAAAACTGTATTAGGCTGACACAGGAGTGTAATTATGTACACTCACTCACTAACACACACACACACACACAACTAAAACTGCGTTAACTCTAGACCAGTCTGATGTTGTATGTGTTTGTGTGAATCTCCGTCTGGCTGTGAAATAAAGTGAATAAAGTGCTGAGGTGTCGACCCTAACCCTAACCCTAACCCTAACCCTAACCCTACCTTAATTATGAAACTTATGAACTTAGGACAATATATTTAGAATAGTTTTTTCTCCCCCTAAAAACCACCAACCCGATATACCCAACCCAACCCCCTTCCTAAACCTAACAAACTCCTTCCACACCTAAACCTAATTTTGCCTTACCCTAACCTTAAACCCCTACAATTATACCTAACCCTAACCTCTCCCTAAACTTAACCAAACCCCTTACTATACCTAAACCTAACCTTCTTAACCCTTAAAGTACACCTAAACCTAACCTCTCCCTAAACTTAACCAAACCCCTTATTATACCTAAACTTAACCCTTAAAGTACACCTAAACCTAACCTCTCCCTAAACTTAACCAAACCCCTTATTATACCTAAACTTAACCCTTAAAGTACACCTAAACCTAACCTCTCCCTAAACTTAACCAAACCCCTTACTATACCTAAACCTAACCTCACCTAAACCCTAACCTTAACCTTTACAAATATACCTAACCCTAACCTCTCCCTAAACTTAACCTACCTAGTCTATACCTAAACCTAACCTTCCCCTAAACCTAACCTCCCACCCCTCACCTTAAATTTCCTCCCAATACAGCCACTCCCAACCCTTCCCTAAACTTAACCAACCCCAAAACAACCACCTAAACCTAACCTTTCCTAACCCTAGCCCCCCTGATAGTGAGCCTTTTCCTACCAACAAAACCCCACCCCCCCACCCCCCCTCCCTTGCGCGTATAGCATGGAGGACACTAGACCTCCCGTCGAACCCCTCTAACCCTAACAACTAACCAAGTCATCGGACCTACGCGATAGTTGGGGAATTTGGGAGGGAAAGGGGACCTTTTAGTACAGGTCCTATCCCCCCACCGACCCCAGAAAGCGAAAACGTAGACTTAGCAACAGGATTAGGCCCCCAATTTGTTGCAACATGTAAGTGACTGGAGGGTCGGAGGTGAGCCCATGGGCAGACCATAGCCTGACAGTTTCTGAAGCCCAGTCCAGGGAATCGGAGCTGCCATGTGGGCTCACACTATCTCCTAACTCGGTCCACGCATGGTGTTCTTCAGGGCTTTGGCATGTCCAGTAACGTACGAGGGCCAGAGCCTTTTAACTCGAAAACTCACAACTATGCCGCTTGTACTACCGAAATTGGAGATGAAGTTGGTGTGAGATATCGTGTTCCATCTAACCCTAACCTAACCCTAACCTGCAGGGAGTTTCATCAGATGAGTTAGTCAGACGTGTTCTGCAGCATGTGGGAGAGCTGCAGGGACGGCAGCAGGAGTGTGGGCCTTTCCAGCGATGCCACTCACCAAGAAACATCAGCTTGTGTTTTGGCACAGAGACAGAAGAGGAAGAGTCGCTCCTGATGCCTTCAGAGCACGAGCACAGAAAAGTGAGGATGTTCACTAGTCTGGGGTTTTCAGCACATCGAGTTAGAAACTTAGAGGACTTTAATTTGATGGAGCCAGGCTAACGGCTCCCATTGACTTCAAGTCTTTATGCTAAGCTAATGGGAATTGCTACCCACAGGAACTGAACCACTGGGAAAAGGAGATTTTGTCCAAAACACGTATTCCTTATTCCTTTTTTTATTTGTTTATTGCCTGTTCTTACCTATTGCCTGTTCTCTTCTTGAAAATAATGTGCACATGCTTTGAGTCTAAATTTCTGTTTTTGTTTGTGTATTTAAAGTGGAGTGGCGTGCAGAGCTCCTACTGGACATTTGGATCCACACAGAAACAGCACGACTCCAGAGAGCGAGCACAGCATATACCTTTAATCCTATGGACTGACACCAGGCGGGCGAGTCAGCTGCTCTCACTGTTGCTCTCTCTCTCTCTCCCTCCCTCTCTCTCTCTCTCTCTCTCTCTCTCTTTGCCTTGTCACCACCAATCAGCATAATCCAGCCTTTCCACCTTAACTCCTCACAGCTCAGAGCAGGGAGTCAGGCAGTAACAGGTGGCCCTGAAGGGTCCGCTCCTCTGCCTGTCCTCATGTAGGTCGGCCCGCACACACACACACACACACACACACACACACACACTCGGCCAGCTCTCCCACACTCTCCACGCTCCATTAAGCCGAGCATGCAGCACGGTGGCCTTATCCTGGTGAGGCTGCGGTGATGTTTTCGGCGAGCTGAGCTGCACCGCCGCTCTGTTTGGAGGCTGCTGACCCCGGAGGCTGTCAGGGTGCCAGGCGGGGGAGGGGGACGAGGAGGAGGAGGAGGAGGGGGTACAATGGGAGAGGGGAGAGAGCAGGCAGGGGAGGCTCCGGGCCGAGCCTAACCCCGGAGCAGACTGCTGGGAGAAAACCAAGAGCTAGAGCCTAAAGGAGAGAAGGAAAAGGAAAAGGAAAAGGAAAAGGAAAAGGAAAAGGAAAAGTCTTGGCACCTGCTTCATCTGACCAGACAAACACAAACCTGACAAGCTTGAAGGATGGGAGCATCTTATGGAAAGAAGGTAAACCCACTCACTGTTTTGCTGCTTGTCTCTCACGTCTGTGTTGGTTTACTTTCTGGGGACCGAACACACCGATCAGCAGTCAGACTGGGAGGGAGCTGCTGCCCAACTTTAAAGGCAGCCTAAAACAGTTAAAAAGGATGTTTTTTCCCCTCAGAGATTAGAAACTACATACGTAACTCAGGAGATATGATAACACACACCAGGTCCAATCAGCAGACAAAACAATGCACATGCAGGTAAAGCACACACAAGACACCTGAGTGAATTACTTTGAAAAGCTTTCAGTTTCTTGAGGTTGTAATATCTGAACAAAGAGGTGGTGACCTGCTGGCTGTTAGCTGAGCATGTGTGCTTTTTGAATTTGCAAAATACTGCTGCTAATTTTGCTTTCAGTGTTTTGTGTCAGTCCCCGGGGAGTACAGTAGATACAGCAGATGCGGTCCTTTAAGAATCAGGGAAATCCTTCCATCTGGTGTTTTTTTTTTTTAACCGCTTGCAGAGTAGCTGGAGTTCACTGGAGTTTGCTCGTGGCTGTGAGGAGCAGCTCGCTGTTTCCACTCCACTCTCTCAGCCTTTACATTCTGTCAAGATTAAGACAACACTGACTTTTATCAGACAGTCTGTTCTCAGGGGAAAACCTCATCGTTTTAGAGGCAAAGACGAGCATTCCTCAAATTCCAGGTGAGTTTCTGTTTAACTAGAGAAAGTTGGAAAGTGCCTGTGTCGGCCATCGAGACGTTGCGACATCATATTCAATCAGTTCTGGGCCGGGGATTCACAAATATTTGAGCTATGGGGCGCGACACGCCTGTTATGTGGGTGTGTGTGTGTGTATGTGTTGGGTGTGTGTGTGTGTGTGTCTAAGAATCATGTATTAATGCTGTTCATGCTAAGGTATTAATTCATATGTTATTTAAGGGTTATTGTAGATATTATTAACATTAGTAAATGCCATAATAATCAGTAACTAACAGTTAATTAACCATTACAGCATTAACTAACATTAACTAACGTTAATT
Source organism: Myripristis murdjan (assembly GCF_902150065.1). Taxonomy (NCBI): domain Eukaryota; kingdom Metazoa; phylum Chordata; class Actinopteri; order Holocentriformes; family Holocentridae; genus Myripristis; species Myripristis murdjan. The sequence continues at coordinate 37,200,551 of NC_043984.1, forward strand.
GTTGTACTCTTATTGTGAAGTGTCACCAGCTGTTGTCATGAGTGGAAGTTGTGTGTAAGTGCTGCTGAAGAAACACAATCCCCATGCTCCTGATGGGGGCGCTGTAATTAAAGGTCAAAGTTTGGAAATTTGACAAGTTGTAACTGGTACACTGCCATAAATCCTAAATGACTGACAGTTTGCACCAACATCACCAAACTTGGAGGGTATTTTGGATTGAGCTGCTTCCCCTGAGATGCTGCTTGTGGGTTCATGATGTTTGTTTTATTTTAGGAGTTGCTCTGCTCAGAAAGTGAATGGAGAGATGCAGATAGAGAACAGTTTGTTGTATTTGTCCTTGTTCGATCAGGTTCCTGCCTCTCAGGTTCCTGTGTGGAAGCTTCCTGCAGACGCCACCTGCTGGCTCTGCTTTCCAACTCAAAGAAGAGAGAAATGGGAAAAATGAGAAAATGGGAACCAGAACGTGTTTTTTTTTCTGTAG